>NC_085988.1:86123871-86166371 GCF_030014385.1 Trichomycterus rosablanca | reverse complement strand
GATTTCTTGTCGTTGCAATTACTCCAGACCAGTCACATCTGACAGGAGCAGCATCGTTGTCCCGACAGTCTCGACTTCAATCCTTAACCTCGGCGGGTAAACAGGTTTCCATCAGAATGCCCTCGGGGTAAAACAACAGAGAATGTAGTTAATAATGTACAATGCTAGTTGACAAACAGTTTTACAGAGAGTTTTAGACTCCGGCAGCCCTAATTATTACAGCATAACTAAAAGGGAGAGCAAGCAGGTAACAAGGTCATGAAGGCTTTCACAGGACATCAGCGCCCATCTCCCCACCGTCACCAAACCTGAGTGATCGGACAAGAGAGGCAGAACGACAGCAACCCAACATCCCTGATCACCACAAGTTTCTATGACCAAGAACCCCCAAGCTCTGCGCCTTTGTCTATACTAATCAAAAGCCTGAGAAAATAAATATGTTTTCAGTCTAGACTTAAACATTGAGACTGTGTCCGAATCCCGAATAGAGGCAGGAAGATTATTCCAGAGTTGTGGAGCTTTGTAGGAAAACGCTCTTCCACCAGCCGTGATCTTTTTAATTTTAGGAACTATAAGTAACCCTGCATCTTGTGAACGAAGTGGACGCGCTGGGTTGTAGTGATTAATAAGTTCACTCAGATACTGTGGAGCCAGACCATGTAGCGCTTTATAAGTTAGTAAAAGTATTTTGTAATCAATGCGAAATTTAACTGGCAGCCAGTGTAGAGATGATAGAACAGGAGTAATATGGTCAAATTTTTTAGTTCTAGTTAGCACTCGAGCTGCTGCATTTTGAACTAACTGGATAACAGTCCACTCACTCCCACAGTCCACTCACTCCACTCACCCTCAGATTCCAGAGTCCACTCACTCCCACAGTCCACTCACTCCACTCAACCTCAGATTCCAGAGTCCACTCACTCCCACAGTCCACTCACTCCTAAATTTTAAAATTTACTCACCCCCACATTCCACAGTCCACTCCCTCCCTTATTCCACAGATGAACTCCCAGACTCCACAGTCCACTCGCTCCACTTAATCTAAAATGTGCTGATTTTTCAAGCTTCCTCGTGTTCCCATGTTCCCCATGTTCCCATGTTCCTGTGTTCTCATGTCCCCGTGTTCCCGTGTTCCCCATGTTCCCATGTTCCTGTGTTCTCATGTTCCCATGTTCCCATGTTCCCCATGTTCCCGTGTTCCCATGTACGCCGTTCCCATGTCATGTTCCCATGTTCCCGTGTTCTCATGTTCCCATGTTCCCGTGTTCTCATGTTCCCATGTTTCTGTGTTCCCATGTTCTCATGTTCCCATGTTCCCGTGTTCCCATGTTCCTGTGTTCCCGTGTTCTCATGTTCCTGTGTTCCCATGTTCCCGTGTTCTCATGTTCCTGTGTTCCCGTGTCCCCAAGTTCTCATTTTCCCATGTACGCCGTTCCCCTGTTCCTGTGTTCTCATGTTCCCGTGTTCTCATGTTCCCATGTTTCCGTGTTCTCATGTTCCCATGTACGCCGTTCCCATGTTCCTATGTTCCTGTGTTCTCATGTTCCCATGTTTCTGTGTTCCCATGTTCTCATGTTCCCATATTTCTGTGTTCCCATGTTCCCATGTTCTCATGTTCCCATGTTCCTGTGTTCTCATGTTCCCATATTTCTGTGTTCTCATGTTCCCATGTTCCTGTGTTCTCATGTTCCCGTGTTCTCATGTTCCCGTGTTCCTGTGTTCTCATGTTCCCGTGTTCTCATGTTCCTGTGTTCCCATGTTCTCATGTTCCCATATTTCTGTGTTCCCATGTTCTCATGTTTCCATGTTCCTGTGTTCTCATGTTCCCATGTTTCTGTGTTCCCATGTTCTCATGTTCCCATATTTCTGTGTTCCCATGTTCTCATGTTCCCATGTTCCTGTGTTCTCATGTTCCCATATTTCTGTGTTCCCATGTTCTCATGTTCCCATGTTCCTGTGTTCTCATGTTCCCGTGTTCTCATGTTCCCGTGTTCTCATGTTCCCGTGTTCCTGTGTTCTCATGTTCCCGTGTTCTCATGTTCCTGTGTTCCCATGTTCCCGTGTTCTCATGTTCCCGTGTTCCTGTGTTCTCATGTTCCCGTGGTCCCCAAGTTCTCATGTTCCCATGTACGCCGTTCCCATGTTCCTGTGTTCTCATGTTCCCATGTTCCCGTGTTCTCATGTTCCTGGGTTCCCATGTTCCCCGTGTTCTTATGTTCCCATGTACGCCGTTCCCATGTTCCCATGTTCCTGTGTTCTCATGTTCTCATGTTCCCGTGTTATCATGTTCCCATGTACGCCGTTCCCATGTTCCTATGTTCCTGTGTTCTCATGTTCCCATGTTTCTGTGTTCCCATGTTCTCATGTTCCCATATTTCTGTGTTTCTATGTTCTCATGTTCCCATGTTCCTGTGTTCTCATGTTCCCGAGTTCTCATGTTCCCGTGTTCCTGTGTTCCCATGTTCCCGTGTTCTCATGTTCCCGTGTTCTCATGTTCCCGTGTTCCCATGTTTCCGTGTTCTCACGTTCCCGTGTTCTCATGTTCCCGTGGTCCCCAAGTTCTCATGTTCCCATGTATGCCGTTCCTATGTTCCCATGTTCCTGTGTTCCCGTGTTCCCGAGTTCCTCAGAACCGTCAGTATAAATAAGTGTTGTTTGTGTGCCGGTAGTTGCGGAGTTCCTTTAAGCAGGCGTTCGGGGGGAAGAAGAAAGGCTCGAAGCTCCAGTCGTCCCACGATGAGCTGGAGGAAATGATGGACTCGTCCGTCCCCTCGTCTCCTAAACTCCAACACGCCTGTACGGAGGGGAGCACCCACTCCTTACACACGTCCTCGTCCACCACCGAGTGAGTACGGTCACGCACCAGCACACTCACACTCCTCCCACCCTTCCATCCACCTCACGCCTCTGTATTTCCACCCCCTGTGTGTGTACGTGACAGTAAATCCTCCCCACTGTGGGTGCGCAGGAAACGACCGAACGGCCACGTCGTCTACAGACACAGATCCCGGTAAAAGAGACTGGTGCATGATGGGTAACGGGAGTGCGGTTTGGCGTGAACTAAACAAGCATGCTGGAATTACGTGGGTCTGAGCCCGAAGGAGTCGGCGGCGCTCCTGGACGTCGTTGATATTTGGAATCTTGTGTTTGTGATTGCAGTGATGGACTGTGTGTACTGACCAGGGTTCTCCGAAGCGTTTTCCAGGGATGGAAGGTCACGGGCATTACCTATTGACTTCCAGCCTTGAATCTTTCAATAATGTTATGACTGTAGACAGTAAATTCTTTGCGATTTTGAGATTCGAACCTGAGAGCTCCAGATCTCAGGACTGGTGGGCTGGTGACCCTTGAACACAAAGCTCACAAACCTGTGTGTGTGTGTGTGTTTGTGCAGGTTGTGTGAGTGTACTGAAGCTGAAGCGGAGATCGTCCTCCAGCTGAAGAACGAGCTGAGGGAGAAGGAACTGAAGCTGACCGACATCAGACTGGAGGCTCTGAGTTCAGCTCATCATCTCGACCAGATCAGAGAGGCCATGAACCGCATGCAGGTACCACAGCACACATCCTGCTTCATCCTGTTTGCTTTGATGGTCCTCACTGGAGTCACCAAGAGCAATCAGAATTGATTGGACATCGTGTGTGGAAGGCATCCAGACTCCCTCTTTAGGTTTTAGGTGGTCCTGAGAGTCAGAGATCCACCCTTCCGTCATTTGAGCCATTAAGACCACATGGGTGGAGGTGGGTGGGGGTTAAATATCAGTATCCTCAGTATCTGAGGTTTGTGGGGGTCCTCAATCATTCTGTAATGGAAGCAGCCTGGCACAACCTTGAACCTTCCTAGAGGTGACCGCAACCAAACTGTGTATGCGGAGAAGAACTTCCGTTCTTTCTTAGATTGGTAAGAAAGAACCCAACGGTCACTCTAAACTGGCGTTGGTTCCCATCAGTGAGCTTCCACCCATCAGTGAGCACCCACTGTTCCACTTCTCAGGATGCCTATGGATTGATAGATAGATGGACAGAAGGGAAGGGTCTCATGTACACTATACACCCAAAGTATGTAGACCTGGTTTGATGGGTTTGGTGTTGAGGAACTTCAGGGCTCTGCACAGAACTCTGATGAACACCTTTGGGATGAATTGGAATGTCAGTTGCCAACCAGTATAGCTGAAAAGAAGGAAGGTGTTTTTGACTATTATCCATTAGGCGTACGGTCAGGTGTCCACATACTTTTGGCCATGTGCACATATCGAGATGTTTTAATCTTGTCATATGTTACCTTCATCAGAACGAGATCGAGGTGCTGAAGGCGGAGAACGATCGACTGAAGTCCAGCGGAAACTCCACGCCCTCATCGGTGCCCTCCAAAGCGGCTCGACCCCCCTCGGAGACCTCGAGCACCTCCTCCACGTCCTCGCGCCAGTCGCTGGGGCTGTCCCTCAACAACCTCAACATCACCGAGACCATCATGTCAGGTAAGATCAGGCTCGTGGACCAGGGCATTAATATGAAATCTCCCCCCTTTGGTGCGACACCAGCTCAGCTTCCCTCTGTTGGTAACCCTGGCGCAAGAGTTTGGACTGAAAAGAAGGTCTGTCTTATAGTCAGTGTTCCAATTGATCCCAAATGTGTTTGAGGACCCCAAGCGCTCTTGCACAGGTTGTGTGGTGAGATCTCAAGTTCTCCAGGGATAAAGTGTTTGCAGATATTCTTCTAAGTCTTCAATGACATGATTCCAGAGTTATCTTGGTGTTTGGTGTTATCAAGTCTCTCTGAAGTAGCTGTTTATGACAGTATCATCTTCCTGGAATATGGGAACTGTATTTATTTAAAGTATCCTCCAGACCACCCAAGAAGGATGGGCCCTGCTGAGTCTGGTTCCTCTCAAGGTTTCTTCCTGTAATTTTCAGGGAGTTTTTCCTTGCCACAGTCGCCCTCGGCTTGCTCAACAGGGGTTTTTGTATCTGTTGGTCCTGGATTTTGTAAAGTTGCTTTGAGACAATGTCTATTGTAAAAAGCGCTATATAAATAAAGTTGACTTGACTTGACTTGAACATCAGAAAAGTGACTTTGCACCATAGGGTGCACCTAGTCTTGACGAATCGCCTCATATTTGATGGCTCTCATTGGACTGAAGGATTTCCACCAGAACTTGCTTTAAAGGTCCTTCTTTAAGCTGTCAGGAAGTTGGAAGCATACCTACAGTTACCTCTCATGTGCCCGACAGTGGCAACTTGCTGAGCAGGGATTAAACCTGCAACCTTCTGATTACTAGTCCATTATTTTATATTATTAGTTTAATTTATTGTCCACATACTTGTGCCAGGGGCCGTTTATGGTGATTTTTAGTTGCACGGTACCCTATCAGTCTTAGTGGGCAGAGCTTTGGGCCATCAATCGGAAGATTGTTTGTTCAAATCTAGGCTTTGCTATACAGCCTCTGTTGGGTCCTTGAGCGAGGCCCTTGACCCTCTCGGCTCCAGGGGCGCCGTACGATGGCTGACCCTGCACTCATTGGAGGATACACTTAGTGGTTGTCTCTTTATCCCAGCTGCAGCACCAAGAGCGCACTGACAAGTGCTCTTCCCAATGACCAGGCTGTGCCACCCCACCCTCCTTCTCCCCTATAGCACTGCTGAGATTCGAACCCATGATCCTCAGATCTCAGAGGTAGTGGGCCAGGGTATTTTGCGCTGATTCGTTCTGTTTTAGCACGGCCAATTGCCCGATTGCGCCATGCTTCCTCTCCACCAATGCCGATCCCCGCTCTGATTGAGGAGAACGAAGCTAACCCACGTCCCCTCCGACACGTGGGCAGCAGCCGTATGCATCTTATCACCTACACTTTGACGAGTGCAGTGCAGCTCAGCGTTGTGTACGGAGAGACACACCCTGAGAGCACTCTTTTTCTCATCAATCAGCCAGCAGAGGTCATAATTGCACCAGTCATATCCGGCTTAGGCCCGCCCATATCTGAACAACAGGCCAATCGTTGTTCACGTGGCCACTCAGCCTTAGCCGGCAGGCAGAGCTGAGATTCGATACGATGTATTCCAGATCCCAGCTCTGGTTCCAGCGTGTGGTTTTACCGCTGCACCACCTGAGCGTTTGTAACCGTTCTTGACCAGGGACCGAACGCACCAGAGCAGGTTGTATGGGTGGGGCAGGAAGCTAAGCTAGCTCACTTAAAATAGCTAGAGAAGCTGAGGAGGGTGTGACGGAGATGGTGTTGAAGGTACTACTTTACACCACCAATCAAGTTGATTGACTTTTTTCCTGATATTGTACACAGACCTGCTTCTGGACGACGGCTACGAGGGGAACTTGCGTAAAGAGGGGCGGAGTGTACGGATCGTGGTCACCGTCGGTAAAGGCTCCAACAGGACCAAGGTAAACGAAGACACTTCCATTTTTTCCTTCTGCTTTTCTGTGCATAATGTAAGTTTACGGGTGGGTCCGCTTCGGAAACTGGACGTCACGCCACCTCTGGGGCGGCTGCCCTCCCAGGGCGGGTGGGTTCCCAGGTGTCATTGCGCACCAGCGGAAAATCGGACCAGACCGAGCAGCCCGGTATCTCGATTTCAGGAGCTGGCAAGTCTGAGAAGGATAAACCGTGATATATAGATACACTCCCACCTGGAGCGAATTAGTGACACATCAATCATCTGAACCTCTGTGCGCCCTCTGCTGGCCAAAAATGGCAACACAGATGGACACAAACTACTTCAGCAGCTGAATCTCATCACTCGTGAAGAAGATCCTAGGGTACTTGAACTTCCTGGGGCACTTCCTAGGTTTCTTTCCCTCACATGAAGAAAGCATCCCAGTCTTTCCTGGCAGAGGACCATGCGACTGTCTTGAAGTGCATCTCGAAGGTCCACCTCTGTTGATGCTGAAAGCAGACATGTCACCTCCAGCTCTCCGTAGTGAACCCCGTTCCAGACCCAGACCCAGCTGCTTGACATCTAGTCCATGAGTACCTCAAACAGGAGAGAAAACAGGACACACACTTGCTGGACACCCATGACCCACGATTGAACTACTTTGATTTAAGCCCAAGTATCTGGACAACTCTTCTTACTTCCATAGAGACACTGGATTTCAAAGGTAGTGATAGTACTCCAAATTCCTCTAGTGTCCCTCACTGCAAGATCATGGTGGTCTTGAGTGCTTGAGCTGAAAGCGACTGGACTGTCATGTTCAGGTCTCTCCACGTCCGTTTGATGGGGTTGTTAATCTGGACTTGATTTGGTCTACAGTTCCACAACCTGGTCAGAACCCTCATTGTTCCTCCTGAATCCTACTTTCAACTATTGGACAGTGTCTGATGTAGGTCATGGTGGTCTTGAGTGCTTGAGCTGAAGATGACTAGACTAGGTTCCTGCCCTCAAGTCAAGCACTCAAGACCATCATACACCTTTTCCAAATACACATAGAACTGGATTAGCGTATTCCTTCTTGCAGACATCTCTAGAAGTTCTGCACAGCTGGATTTAGGCAGTTTATCCCATTCTTCATGTGGCAGATCATCTTTAGCTCAGGTCTCTCTACGGCTGTTTGATGGGGGTTTTAATCTGGACTTGAGTTGGACCACTTAGGCACCCATGACCCTCCACAAAGCTGTCCAAGCGAAAAGAGCTGGTCTACAATTCCACAACCTGGTCCTCCTGAATCCTACTTTCAACTATCAGACAGTGCCTGATCTGGAGCGCCTTGGCATAGGGTTTTCCTGAGAGACTATCCCCTGTAATTGGACCACACTGTCTCCACTTCAGTTCCAGCTGATAAGGAACACTCCTGACTTCCATCTGACATTAAAGACGCTTGTTAACCACAGAACCTTAATGGTGTCCAGGGCCTTCAACATCTCTGGCCTGACCTCAATCACTCATTGTAATTTAACCACTAGAGTAACTTCAGCCGTGATGATGGAGTTTTTGTAACTCGTCATGTTCCATATTTGCAGGATGTATGATGGAATAATTCTTACATGTCTTGAACTTGCAGGTGTTGCAGAGTCAGGATTACCTGATCGGTTCTATTGGCGTGAGCGGGAAAACCAAATGGGACGTTTTGGATGGCGTAATCCGACGCCTGTTCAAGGTTAGTGCACTCAGCGCCTCTTCAAAACACACGGTGGATTTAGTGTTCAGACCCTTTATTCAGCCCCACTGGCAGGAGTTACCTTCTTGTAGACGTCTCTAGAAGCTTTGCACACCTGGATTTAGGCAGTTTATCCCATTATTTATGTGGCAGATCATCTAAAGCTCTGTAAACTGTCATGTTCAGGTCTCTCCATGACTGTTGGATGGGGTTTTCAATCTGGACTTGAGTTGGACCACTTGGGGACATTTTGAGAGCCACTCCAGTGTAGTTTTGGGAAGGTGTTTGGTAACTGTCGCCCAAATCTGGGTTGGTATGCACTCTACATGAGCTTTTCTTCATGGATGTTAGTGTCATTTGCTGCAGAGAGGTTCTTCCATCTCTGCACAGAGCTCTTTTTATTGACCGTTGGGTTCTTTATTACCTCCCTGGCCAAGGTTGCCCAATTTGCCCAACCTTTGAAAGGTTCAAACGTATTTATTGATGACTGTGGTCCTGGAACATTCAAAGCCTTAGATATTGTTTATATCCTTGCCTGATGTTGATCCTGGAGATCTACAGAAGGTTGCAGAAGGTTCCCAGCTTCATATCTTTATGGTTTCCTGTCGGGTTCTATATAACAGGTATCTATATAACCGTGTCTGTGCTCTGTATCTTGTTTGGGTGGATGTAGGAGTACGTATTTCGTGTGGACCCGTTAACGAGTCTGGGGCTGAATTCGGACAGTATAGTGAGTTACCGGATGGGGGAAGTGGAACGCTCTCACGCTTCGGAGATCCCCGAGCTGTTACCCTGTGGGTACCTGGTGGGGGAAAACAACCTCATCAACATCAGACTGAAAGGTAATAAACCTCCTCTTCATTACACACGTTATTTAGGGTAATTAAAGTCTTTAAAACAACAATAACAATAGGACGTATATTTTTAGTTTATAACCTGTATGAACCCCAATGTCAACCCTAATTCTAGCCTTAATTTTATCTTAGTCTATATCTAGCCTAAACCTTACCTTAACGTCCTTAATCCTAATTCTTATAACAACCTTAAACCTAGCCCTAACGCCTACCTTACTCTCAATTCTAGTCCTATTTCTAACCCTAATCGTAACCCTGATATCTACCCTAAACCTTACCTTAACTTCCTTAATTCTAATCCTTATATTAACCTTAAACCTAGCCCTAACACTAACCTTTCTCTCAATTCTAGACCTAGCCCTATTTCTAACCCTAATCTTAATCCTAATCCTAACCCCAAATCATAACCCTGGTCTTAACCCTATTACTAAGTCTGATCTCAACCTTAATCCTAATTGTAATCCTAACCTTATTTTAGAGTTATGATCCTTATATCAACCTTAAACCCAATCTGTAACTCTAACCTTGTTTTCAATCCTGGTCCTAGCTTTATATCTAACCCTAATATCTACCATAACTCTTACCTTTATGTCTACCTAAACCATAAGCCTAATCCTAACCTAATAATCTAATCCCAATCCTTATATCGACCTTGATCCTAGTCGTAACAAGCCATAAGATTACTCTTAGTCCTAGTCCTATTTTAACCATAATCTTAACTCTAATCCTAATCCTTATATCAACCTTAAACCTAATCTGTAACTGTAACCTTGCTCTTAATCCTAATCCTTATGTTAATTCTAACCACAATATTATCCTGAATCCAAATCATAACTCTGATTTCAATCGTGATCCTACCCTAATATCTACCCAAACCATAACCCTAATCCTAACCTAATAATTTAATCCCAATCCCTTTATCGTCCTTGATTCTAGCATTATTTCTAATCCTAATCTTAACCCTAATCCTTAAGCCTAATCCTTATCCTAACCCCAATATCAGCTAAACCTCAACCCTATCGTTAACCCTGACCCTTAATCATAATATTAACTTTAATCCTAACCCTAACCCAAATATTAATCCCTGAATCCAAATCTTAACTCTAATCTCAACCTTGACCTTAATCCTAATCCTAACCCTTACCTGAACCTCTCCCCAAATTGTAACCTAATTCTAATCTAATAACCTAATCTTAATCCTAATATCAACCTCAATCCTAGTCATAACAAGCTGTAATCTTACTTTTAATCCTCCCAGTCCTAGTCCTAACCCCAATACCAACCTGAACTTCAACCCTTATCCAAATCATAACCCTGATCTGAACCCTATTACTAATCCTAACCCTGTACATTAGTACAGAATAATACTGGTGCGCTGGTGCTTTAAACCTGTTTACATTTCTCTCTTTTATTTGAATCTGCAGGTGTGAGGGAGAACAGTATAGACGAGCTGGTGTTCGACACCCTGATCCCTAAACCCATTATTCAGAGATACCTCAACCTGCTGAAGGAGCACCGCAGGATCATCCTGTCCGGGCCGAGCGGAACCGGGAAATCTTACCTGGCCAACAGACTGGCGCATTTTATCATCAACAAGAGCGGCAGGGAGGTGAACGAGTACAACCTCGCCTGCTTCCACGTGGACCAGAAATCCAGCAAGGTGCATGATGGGAAACGTCCTCGCTGCTCATCTACAGTGTGTGTGTGTGTTAAGGCTCGTGTAGATTATTCACACTGTGTGTGTGTGTGTGTGTGTGTGTGTGTGTGTGTGTGTGTAGGATCTGTGTCAGTACCTCTCGGCTCTTGCTGAACGCTGTAACTGTGATGAGGCTGAGCAGGAGCGACAGCTCCCCCTGGTGGTTCTGATCGATAATCTGCACCACATCGCCAACCTGAGCGATATCTTCAACGGGTTCCTCAACTGCAAATACCATAAATGGTAAAAGCACACACACACACACACACACACACACACACACACATACACACTCACCTACACCCACACGTACATAAACACACTCACCTGCACACATACATACACACAAATCTCTACACACACGTGTTCACACACACACACACACACGAACATCTACAAACTTGTGTACACACATCTACACACACATACACACACACACACACATTTAACCACATCATGCGCACACATCTACACACACAACTACATACACCTTGTATACACACACACAACCAATTGCACAAACATCTACATTAACACAGTCATATACATACACACACACACACATGAAAATTTACACACACCTACACATACACACACATACCTGCGCACACATCTACATAAACACACACACACCTACACATGTACACACATTTATCTACACACACATCCACACACACAACACATACAGCATACACACACACACACACACACTATAAATATATATATATACGGGTCAAAGACGAGACGTAACTTTTTAGTGTCCCCACTTGATAAATAATATACAATTATATTAATAGAAGTGGATTTACCTTCAATCTACTCCATTTGTACATCTTTACTGAAAGCTAAAGTAATTTTTACGGAAAATGTATGATTTTTGAAAAAATAACCCTTGAAACCCCCAAAATGTCATTCAGTGCAACGGTCCCCCCACCTCTTTAAGTAATAAAACATTAAGAAAAAACGAATTAATCTTAAGTAAAACTTAAAATTTACTGCTTTGGCATAATTGTATAAATGTCATGTGTGACATATTAAATAATATTCAATCAGATGTGTTTTTTAATATTAATAATATTCAGGATACTTTCAGTCCCCATTTTCCCAATCTTCAGTTGTCATTCAGTACAACGTTAATAAAAAGCCTTATTTTAATATGCAATCAAGCTACTGCAGTCATGTGACCAATTATAACAACAAGAGACTCCTGGGGACCCTTCAGCACACACACGAGGTCAATGCATTTTAACATTATTTGATAAAAATGTCTTTTTACTGACACAGTACATTAAAGAACAAAACTGAGTGTCATTCAGTACAACACAGAAAACCTAATATTACGGTTAATCTCGTAAACAAACAAGGTTATTAACATTTAAATGTGAATATGTGTAGAAATGTATTTGAGCTAAGGTCAATGTTAGCTTTGGCTATCCACTGGGATAACTGTAAAATGTGCTAAAGTAAAATGCTTGTCATTCAGTACGACAGAATTTCGCTGTTGCACTAAATTGACAATGACTTTGTTATACTGACTTTATAATGTTTTAAAATTATTTTTTAAAGCAAAATTGAAACAGAAATTCCTTTGTGTGGCCAAATCCACCTGATGAAATTGACTACCTTAAGTCTGATGTCAAAATCATAATCGCAGAACCAAAGCCATGTACAGCAAGAACCTCGAGGTTAACAACAAAAGATAAAATGTGACTTTAAACGGTCTTCACTGCTGAATGAATTTAGATTTACTGCAGCAACTTTTTCACGTGTTATGACACAAATTCCAAACTTCCACACTGTTCTGGTGCCTTACAAGTTGTTATGATGGCTTCATTAGCTATGTTTTAATATTAAAATGCTTTATAAATATATTGAAATGCTTTAACAGCAACCATTTTTTCATGCTATGACTGAGGACTTCAAATGATCTCATGTTACATCACTTTTATGCAAGTTTCTTGTTTTATTTCAGAATAAAGTTTACGTTTTTCATTGCCTTACTTTTTTCATGATGTAGTTTGTTTGTTTGTTTATTAGGATTTTAACGTCATGTTTTACACTTTCGGTTACATTCATGACAGGAAACGTTACTTTATCTTCACACAAGGTTCATTAGCTTCATCAAACACAGTCATGGACAATTTAGCGTGTCCAATTCACCTCACTGGCATGTTTTTGGACTGTGGGAGGAAACCAGAGCTCCCGGAGTAAACCCACGCAGACACGGGGAGAACATGCAAACTCATGATGTAGTAATATTATAACACATACTTGCCACTGGTGAGGCATATTTTCATTCTACTGCTGCTACTTTAATCAATAAAGAACTTAAAAACAAATGAAGTCATGAATATTCTGATGTAACAGGATCATTTGGATTATGTCATTCAGTGCAGCATAAAATCATCATACAGTGCAACACAAACATTTGCTTAAAATAACTGTAATAAGTCATTATTATATATTTTTTTCATGTGAATGCAAGAGAATCCAGACCTGCTTCATAGAAAACAGTTTGATTGGGTTTCAAATAGAATAGAATGTGTAGCAAAAACATCTCGTATACAAATAAACAAAATCCCAAGATGCATTAGAGTACAAACAATGCACAGAAAATTCTAAACAGAGTAAGTACAGTTTCATCTGAGGTTTTAAATCTTTTGTAAGAGATAAACTAAACGTATAGATTTGAAATGGCTAAGATTGTTCCTTGTGTGTGTATTTTGTCATAAATTAGTCGTTGGACTGAATGACATTTTTGTGCCCTTGTTGTGTGTCAACACTAAAACTATCAAAAAATACATATTTACATAGGTGACACATTTGTGCACAATATTAAATGAAAAAATTATACAATTTAACCATTTTATTTTTTTGGTACTAGGAAAACCCTATTCGTCTTTCACCCGTATATACAGTATATATATGCAGTAAAACACTTTGTGTTATAATTAATAATGAATGAAGATAATTTTGTACCTGTGTTTCATCTACAGTCCGTATGTGATCGGAACGATGAACCAGGGCGTGTCCTGCTCCCCAAATCTGGAACTGCACCATAACTTCAGGTACTGCAAACCCCAATACTACCCAAAATACACACACACACACACACACACACACACACACACCCTCTCAGTACCCAGAAATAGAAGCTTTATGGATCCATATCAGAGGAACACGAGGAACATCAGGTTCTTTTGACAAACGTCCATGTGCACTTTTGTTCCACCCCCAGCTTCAGTACCCGGAGGAACGTCCTTCAGTAAGTTCTACCAAGCTTCTGATGCCTCTCTTGTGGAACCTTTACCCGTTCTTCTCCTGCAGAAGCTCCCAGCTCGTTGAGGTTTGATGGCTGTGGTGCTGCAGCTGCTTCTTTAAACTCCACCAAAGATTCTCTGTAGGATCCAAATCTGGACACTGAGAAGATCCACTCCAGGAGGTTCCAGGACTGGTTCCTGAACCGAGCTCTGGTTGAGTTGGAAGTGTTTTCGCATCATGATCAGCAAGGTAAAACGTTCCTCCTCAAAATGCCTGGGTACTTCTGTTATTCCAGAAGGTCAGGTTGGCCAATTTCTTCAGCAGAAGAACATCTCGACATCACTGACCCTCCATGCTTGACCCCATGGTCAGAGGACTTGCCTTACTTGCTCCAGACAAGCCACCCTGTGTCCCAGAACTCAACCCTTCATGTGCTTCTTGGTCAAAAGTGGCCTGCGTCTTGGATTCCAGCTGTGGAACGCTTGGTTGTTTACTGATCTTCTTATGGTTGCCAGCCATCATCAGGTCGCCCAAGTCGTCAGCAGGAACATGTGAGTTCTTCTTCAATTTTTCAGCGCAGAAGGTAGAACGTTCCTTCTCAAGGTGCCTTTGTATTTCTGTGAATCCATGATGCCAGTCAGAAGTTCAGGGTTGCCAGTTCCTACAGCAGGAACATCTCCACATCATCACTGACCCTCCATGCTTGACCATGGTCAGAAGCCTTGTCTTTCTTGCTCCAAAAAAGTCGCCGATCCATGTGGCCAAACAGTTCCAGTTTTGATTCATCACTTCATGGAACTTGCTTCTAGAACTGTCCAAATTCCTTTTGGTGTGTTCCAATCAACCTGTCAGTGGCCTGCATCCTGGAGTCCGGCTGTGGAACGCTTGGTTGTTTAGTGATCTTCTTATGGTTGCCAGCCATCATCAGGTCGCCCAAGTCTTCAGCAGGAACGAGTGGATTCGTCTTCAATGTTCAGGCAGGTTTACTGTTGCGTGATGAGTTTGGAACTCCTGGAGAACCTCGCAATGGTGTCTCTAGGAATGTTTAAGGTCTTGGTGATCTTCTACGTGTTGTCTTCTCTTTGCTTTGGTGAGCAGCTACTTAGTTTACTCCACGATTGCAACACACCTTAAAGACTTGTAGCTGAAGCAGATGAAGGCTGGTTATTGAATCTCAATGGGTTCATCATGTTGTAACCCAGCTTTAGGTCCCACACAGTAGCAGTAGGAGCAGAGGAGATCTACGTTTGGATTTAGGCAGTTTATCCCATTATTTACATCAGTTGTGTTTCTGTAACTCTGTCTTCATTACTGGTCCAAAACCATAATGTTCTACCTTTATTATTCCTCCTTACATGCACAGGTGGGTGTTATGTGCCAACCACACGGAGCCGGTCCGAGGGTTTTTGGGTCGTTTCCTGCGCAGGAAGCTGATCGAGAAGGAGATCGATAAAAACACTCGGAGTAACGAGCTCATCAAGATCATCGACTGGATCCCTAAGACGTGGCAGCACATCAACACCTTCCTGGAGGCTCACAGCTCGTCGGACGTCACCATCGGTAAAGCATAAACACAAGCGAAGTGAAGTGAGGTGAGGTGGTCAACCACACGCCTGCTGGACGTATAGTTACGTATGTGGTGTCTCTCAGGTCCCCGGTTGTTCCTCTCATGTCCGATGGAAGTGGAAGGCTCTCTGATCTGGTTCACCGACTTGTGGAACTTCTCGCTGGTGCCCTACCTCCTGGAGGCCGTAAGAGAAGGACTGCAGGTACTCACATCTGTATGAACAAGTATTAGAGAAGATGTATAGAAGACTAGGTTAGGTAGTCTGACATGCTGTGCTCCTTCTGTAGCTCTACGGGAAGAGAGCCGTGTGGGAGGATCCATGCAAGTGGGTGATCGACAGCTCCCCGTGGAGCTCCACCCCCCTGCAGCGAGACAGCCAATCCCTGATCCCGCTGCGCCCGGAGGACGTGGGCTACGACGCCTTCAGCTCATTTAAGGACGGTGCGTCGTCCAAACAGACCCATAAACAGTCGGCGCAGAGCGACAGCGAGGGAGACCCACTGGTACAGAATCACTCCGTCTGTCTTACCTTCATTTCCTTCCGTCTCTGTGCCCATATGTTCCAGTGTTTAAGGTTTTATAGTTTCCTTTGGTGTAGTTCACTCACCTGTAGTTCTCTAACGTCCACCAGTCTACACTGTGCCCTGATTTTCTCACCGTCTGTCCCTCCTTAAGTTCCAAATTCTCCACTTTTCTTATTCCTAATTTTCATTAGCACCAGTTTTCAAATGTCAATGATTCCCCAATTAATGGTTCCCAGTGTCTCCTTTTCCAGTTTTACCTCTGAATAGTTCCCACTGTCTCAAAAATGCCTCTTTCCAAAGTTTGCCCATTCAAAGTCCCCAGTGTTCCTTTTCCCATTTCCCCTATTCTTAGTTCCCAACAGGGTGTTTCTACCTTTTTTTTTGCTAAGTTCCATATTCTTCACTTTTTTTATTCCTAATTTTCATTAGCACCAGTTTTCAAATGCCAAATTCCAAGTATCCCCTAGATTCCTCTTTCCAATTTCCCCTATTCAAAGTTCAGTGTCTCCCAGTTTCCCTTTCCACTTCCCAGTATCTTCTAGATTTCTTTTTCCAGCTTTACTTGTAAATCATTCCGTGTCTCATAGATGATTCCTTTTCCAGTTTTACCCATTCATAGTTCCCAGTGTCTCAAAAATGCCTCATTCCAAAGTTTCCCATATTCATAGTTCCCAGTGTTCCCTACATTCCTCTTTCCAATGTTTCCCCCATTATTAGTTCCCTGTTTCTCGTAGATTCCCTTTTCCAAAGTTTCTCCTATTTGTATAGCCCAGTGTCTCCTAAATTCCTTCTTCAGTTCCCCCTGTTCAGAGTTCCCACTGTCTCAAAAATGCCTATTTACAAAGTTTCCCCTATTTAAAGGTCACAGTATCTCATAGATGATTCCCTCTCAAAAGGGAGGGAACACCTGTTCATAGTTCCCAGTGTTTCCTAGATTCCTTCTCCACTTCCCCCTGTTCACAGTTCCCACTGTCTCAAAAATACCTCTTTCCAAAGTTTCCCTAATTCAAAGTTCCCAGTATCTCTTACATGATTAGATTATTCCGTTTCCAGTTCCCACTGTTTATAGTTCCTACTGTCTCAAAAATGCCTCTTTCCAAAGTTTTCCCACTCAAAGTCCAAAGTGTTCCTTTTCCAGTTCCTGTTCATAGTTCCCAGCGTCTTCTAGAAGATTTCGTTTCCAGTTTTACATATTCATAGTTCCCACGAGGGTGTTTTTACCTTTTTCCCTAAGTTCCATAATCTTTATAAGTCATATTCCTAATTTTCATTAACACCAGTTTTCAAATGTCAGTGATTTATTTTCCAAAGTTCCCAGTGTCCCCTAGATTCCTCTTTCCAACTTAACTGTTCATAGTTCCCAGTAGGAATGCTTTTCCTGTTTTACCCATTCATGGTTCCCAGTGTCTCCTGGATTTTTAAATATTTAAAATTTTTTATTTATGTTTCCGCTACAAATAGTTTCCAGTACCCTTAGATTCATTTTCCAGTTTTACATCTGAATAGTTCCCAGTGTCTTCTAGATTCTCTCTCCAGTTCCCCCTGTTCAGAGTTCCCAGTGTCTCAAAAATCCCTCTTTCCAAAGTTTCCTCAGTAATATTTCCCATTATCTCTTAGATTCCTTCTCCAGTTCTCCCTATTTATAGTTCCCAGTGTCTCAATAAATGCCTATTTTCAAAGTTTCCCATATTTAAAGTTCCCAGTATCTCTTAGATGATTCCTTTTCGAGTTCCCAGCCAAAGTTCCCAGTTTCTCCTAGATTCCCTTTCCAGCTTTACCTGGTAATAGTTCCCAGTATCTCCTAGATGATTCCTTTTCCAGTTCCCATTTGTAGTTTCCAGTGCTTCCTACATTCAATTTCCAAAGTTCCCCCCATTTCCAGTTCCCAGTGTCTTCTAGATTCCTTTTCCGGTTTGCCTGTTCCCAGTCCTGTACTCACACTAACCCAGGCTGCCAGAAACAACTTGGTTCCTGATCCTCAGGAGTTTTGAGTCTGCTTGATGGTTCTTCCGAAATGTCCAGTGTCTCCCAGTTCCTGGATTCCATTATAACCACTATAACTCTGTTTACATGTTTACATTGTTTAATGGTTTGCTCAGGGGTCCAGCAGTGGTTGTGTGGCAGAACTGGGATTCAAACCCACAGTCTTCGGATTGATAACCCAAAGCTCGACCCACTGGGCTCCCACTGATCACATTTCCTCAGCACGACCCATTAGTGCATCACACACATGTAGCATGTTGTTAAAAGTATCCCCCCCCCCCCCCCCCCCCTTCACTGCTTGTTTAATAAGCAACACTTACTGGTGTTACTGGTGTTATTCTGATTGGTCGAGCGTTTACGTGTTACGGAGTGATGACGTCCTGTCGTATCTTCTCATGTCTTTCCTCAGACGTTCAGAGATTATAAGGTGATCAAATCTTCTCCTGTGATCAGTTCATCATCATTTAGTCATACTCACGTCCCACGTCCTCCTTTAGTGTTTAGCCGTGTGTTGTACTCAGTGGAAGGTGGATCCATGTTCGTGTGTAGTTTACAGAAGTGACCACGTGTCTCTATTGTTTTGATTTTGCGTGACAGAACGTCCACAAACTTTTGGTATTTCATCAATCAACAGTTTTTGCTCCACATGATGTGAAAGATTTATTAAAAATAATACAAATATAATTAAACTAATTGGGGATGTGAATGTTGTCGATAACTGACCAGCTAACAGCATCCAACAACAGTATAAACACCACAGAGCTTCAGATCAGCACGTCTTTTAATGATAAAGAGTGAAACGTGGTGAAGGTAGCACGGCAGCTCTGTCTCTACCTGAGTTTATACACAGAGCTGAGTGGGTGAGGGCGAGTCTCAAATCAGCATTTCCATCACTAGAACAAAAACTGTTGGTTCTGATACGTGATGTAACGAGTCTCTCTGTGTTCAGTGGTTATCGGTGTAATAACGGTGATTGTTGGTTTAGTTTAGTTTGTTTTCTTCGTTGTGTTTGTGAACTGCTGTAATGGTGTAAAAATTTAGCAAGTAAAACATTTAAAATAAAACCACATTTATTTAATATTTCTAAAAAACATAAACTCTACAAAAAAAATCTAAATATATTTGTGTTAGTTTGGTGAAACTTTGAGTATTTTCTAAGCAAAAGTAAATGTTATTACTTTTTTCTTTGAGGGTTTTTCTTAAACAATTTAGTTTCCTAAAAAAACCCTAATAATAATAATAATAATAATAATAATAATAATAATAATAAAAAAAAAAATATATATATATATATATCTATATATATAATAATAAAATAATAATAATAATAAAAATAATAATAAAAATGATAAATAATAATAATACAAATATAAATAATATATGTATATAAATAATAATAATAACACAATTATAAAAAATATATGTATATAAATAATAATAATAATACAAATATAAAAAATATATGTATATAAATAATAATAATAATACAATTAAAAAAATTGAAATAAATAATAATAATAATAATAATAAAAAAAATAATAATAATAATAAAAATGATAAATATTAATAATACAAATATAAAAAAATATTTGTGTATAAATAATAATAATAATACAATTAAAAAAAATAACAATAATAATAATAATATAATACAATTATAAAAATAATAATAACAATAATAATAATAATAATTATTATTATTATAATAAAGTCACTAGTTACGATAAACTGGGAGAAAAGGAAGAAAATACAGTATTAGTTAAATATGGTTTTGTTTGATCAGTTTTTACTTGCTAAATATAAAAGTGTTTGTGTGTTTGTGTGTTTGTGTTTTTTCTGTGTGTGTGTGTGTGTGTGTGTGTGGGTGTGTGTGTGTGTGTGTGTGTGTGTGTGTGTGAGAGAGCATGTATTTGGCTCTTTTGGGGCCAACCAGCCTCATTAGGACAACAAAACATGAATAAATAAACAAATAAATAAACAAATAAATAAACAAATAAAAAAATAAATAAAACTGTTCTAGCCGCTGTGAGGATGATTATGGAAACGCCCTCTGGTGGTTGAGGGGAGCCACTGCATGGTGGGACGTTATAATCTACACTGACCTCGCAAGTACAGAAACGGACAGTAAATAATAAAAAAAAATACAAATAAAAACAGAAAAAGCAGAACAAAGATAAAATTAAATGTTTTACTTGATCAAGTTAATTGCTTTTTTTTTTTTATCAAATGTTTAATAATTCCTGATTTGATGCCTGTACCTTTTCCAGAAAAGTTGGGATTGGGTTGTGGAATTAAAATAAAAACATAAAACAAACAAACATAAAAACAAACATAAGAACAAACATAAAAACAAACAACCATAAAAACAAACATAAAACAAATAAACAAAAGCAAACAAACATAAAACAAACATAAAAACAAACAAACATAAAACAAACAAACATAAAACAAACAAACATACAAACAAACGTAAAACGAACAAACATAAAAACAAACATAAGAACAAACATAAAAACAAACAAATTAATATAAAAACATACAAAAACAAATATTAAACATGAAAACAAACATGGAAACATAAAATGAATATAAAACAAACGAACATAAAAACAAACATAAAACGAACATAAAAACAAACAAACGAATATAAAAACAAACATAAAAACAAAGATAAAACAAACAAACGCGTTACACAGGTGATTAATATAAAAGGTTAATTTAATTAAATCCTCATTATTTTTAATTGATTATTATTATTTTCATTTTTATTATCTCTGGACGAGTTGGTGTTTTATTATTGCTGTACTTGTGTTGAGTTTTGTTTGTTGTCGTTGTTGTTTATTATTAATGTTAAATAAAATAAAAGACGTTATTTACTGAACCGCGCGTTTATGAAGCTTCGCAGTAAAATGTTTACGTTATTTATGTTTCTGACTCCTCCCACAGATGAACATGCTAATGAGGCTACAGGAAGCTGCTAACTACTCCAGCGCCACCCAGAGCTGTGACAGCGACAGCGCCAGTAACCATGACGACGCCCTAAACTCCTCCCTCGAGTCGGCCCTTTAGACCACGCCCTCTGTCGGGAGAGCCGATCCTGATTGGATAACGACGGGCCCTAACGGAGGCCGACTATTCCGAGTACTGGCTTACTAACGAACGAACAAACCGGAAGTCTTGCTCCGTTAGCGATATCAATGTTAATCGCAGTTAATTAGCATTGTTTACACAGGGCGGAGTCTCGTTACGGTGGGCGTGGTCGACTCTGCGGTGCTTATGTGGTGCACTACTGTGGTTCCCGCTACTGTGAAACCTCTGCTACGCGGGCTAGTGGGTTCTCATAGTGACACATAGCGGCGGACACCGAACCGCCCGCAGTTCCTCTTGTCTCCACCGGAGGCGCCAGTGCTGGACTGCATTACAGACTCATCATGGTGCTTCTCTGCTGCCTTAAATGTGCTGACGGATGTTTGTGAATCCTTAGACGCGGCTAATCCTGAGAAACGTCGCCGGACGCCACGTTAGCATATTTTATTTTTGTTACCTCGCGTGTGATGGTTAGATTCAGGGCGTGGCCCGACTGTAAGATATTCAGGGCGTGGCCCGACTGTAAGATATCTGAGATGCGTTTGAAGCGTTTATGAGACCCAGTTGATCTGGGATGGATCTGAAAGCTCACGAGCACAAGTTAGCCGAGTGGCTAAGCTAGCATGGCGTTTTTACTAACGTGTGTATGTGTGTGTCTCTGTGTATGTGAAGTGTGTGTTTCTGCTGTGTGTGTGTGTGTGTGTGTGTGTGTGTGTTCGTCCTGTTTAGTTTATTAAATTAATTCTTGCACATTTTCTTACATTTATTGTAATAAAATCTGTTTCTTTTTACTGAAATAAAAATAAAATTAAACTTTTAAAACATTAATAAAATATAAAATCAGATTAAATAAAAGTGCAAAATAAAAATAAATCTGTAAACTCACAGTTTTTGCTCTCGTTATCAGTTTCAAATAAAAAGTTGCAGAAATTGATTCTTTATTTATGAATAATGATTTAAAATCAGCTTCGTCTCCGTGTTCCTCCTTACAAACATTATTTTATTCCAACACAGAAAACTTCCTGTGTTCCTAAATTTAGGAAAAGTTCCTAAATCATGATTTTATTTCAGATCAAATTAAAATCTGAGCTCAGTATAAAACTCCTCCCTTATTCCATCATGCACTTCTAACTACAAACTGATTTTTATTTTCTGCTGAGAAACTTTCATTTAACTTTATTCTAGTAAAGAAAAAATAACAATTTGCTTGTCTTTAGTAATTATATTGTTATTTTTTTTTGCCCCTAAAATTAATTTCTATAATAAAAATAATAACAATAATAATTAATAATTATTAATTAATAATTATTATTAATAATAATAATGATAATAATAATGTTAATAATTATAATAATAATGATAAAATTGAAAAATAATAATAGTAATAATTATAAAATTAAAATAATAATAATAATAATAATAACATGTTAAATAATAATAATAAGAAGAAGAAGAAGAAGAAGAAAAATATTACAGATAATAATAATAGTAATAAAATAAATGTATTATTCAACTTTAGCATCAGAACCAAAAGTAATAAACAGCAGCTCTTACAACTGTATAAATTATTTTAATTATTATTTAATCAGTGCCAATTTAAAAAAATAAATATTTTCTGTTAGAAACTAATATGTTATGAGGTAAATTTAGTATTTATAAGAAAACTAATAATAAACATGGAATAGACATCAAATATGAGATTAAAAAGAGCAAATAATTAATTAAACTAGAACCACTCTAAATGACTTTATTATTGTTGTTCATTTTAAAGTTCCCAAATGTAATTAACTAGTTGACGTAATGAAAGCAAGGGTATTTATTATTATTTTTATTTTTTATTAATTCTATTATTAGTATTATTATTATTATTATTATTATTATTATTATTACTATTATTATTACTATTATTATATTACTAGTTTTAGTATTATAATATTTTTATAATAATAAGTATTATAATAATTATTATAATTATTATTATTTTTTTATTAATTCTATTAATATTTTTATTATTAATTCTATTGTAATAATAATTATTATTTTTTATTATTATTATTATTATTAATTTATTAGTATTATTATTATTAATTATATTATTATTATTAATATTATTATTATTATTATTATTATTGCTAAATATTACTAGTAATATTAAAATTACTTTTATAATTATTATTAATAGTTTTTTTTAAGTGCTTCACATTTTCTCAAACACTTCAATTCTAAGTTTAAAACTTTACTTTTTGGTCAGAGATTAAACGTCTTACACTGACTGTATCTGGTTCTGCTGTGTGAGGAGAATAAATAATAAATAATAAATATTATTAACACGATCAGAGAGAAAATAAAATCAGATTTTTACTGCATGTTTAACTGCACATCTATTCACAGATTTAAATATTTTATAAGCTTCCTAAGAATAAATATTTATGAAGATTAAGAGGCTGAACGTTAACGTGAGAAACGCGACGTTTAATCAACGATCGGCTGCAGAAATTTTTGTGCATGTTAATAAATAAATAAAATATATAAAATGCTAAAAAATAATAAACAAATAATACAAGTTTTTTTTTATATTCTACAGCTAAAAAATATTCTAAATAAAACAGTTAAATTTGAACGTCTAATAAAATCTTTCATCCCAGTTTTTTTATAAAATAAAATTAAAATAATAAAATGAATTAAATGTAAATTATATATATATAATTTACATATAATTTATTTATATATATATATAAATCCCATGTTAATTCTGCTGTGGGGAAAAAACAATGTTGTTCCTCCAAATAAAATAAAGATTTTTACTGTTAAAATTAAAATAAAAACACAGCAAATAAAATTTTACATGAATTCTGTAAATAAAATGATTAAAGAATTTTGATCTGAAGGTTTTTTACTGTCAGTGTTTCCTCGTCTCTCTCACTGAAGAGCCCAGAAAAAAACGTACATTTTAAACTTAAAATTACTTTTATAGAATTAATTTTATAGAGCTGTTATCAGTGGGCGTGGCCAAAACAATTCAGATTTAATTTTATTGTTTTACAGCAGAAATAAATAAAATTAAAACATTTAATGGTGCTTCAAATATCAACGATGTGATGAAATAATTAAATTGCCCTCGTTACACTGAATTAAATAAAGATCAAAGAAAAAATAGAAATAAAAGTGTAACGAGCATCTGGTATTAAAAGTGCTGGAGCTCCCGGTGCTAAAAATCATTTCTAACATCAGCGTTTTTATTTATACGATTATTAACATGGATTAAACTCGGATTCAATTTAATTACGTCTGTTTTTAAGACTTTTTTTTATTTTTTAAGTTAAAAATAAAAATCTAAACATTTTTACTGAATGAAATGAAATAAAATAAAATGATCATAAAATTATTTCTATTAAATATTTGAGAATCAGTTTAATTTACGTCCTGGTTCATTTTTATACTGATTTTTTTTTATTTTCATTTTTTCTTTTAGACGTGAATTTAAATGTAAAAAATAAAATAAAAATATTTCAAGGTGCCAAAAATCTATTTTAAATTTTTATTTGAATGTTTTTGTAAGCTGTAGGTCTTGAACTGATCGAGTCTCTGCTGCTGTTTCATTCTTTTATAGAAATCAGGATTTATTAAACGTTCTGATCAGATTTCAGATTAAAGTCACTAAAAGATTCTGTTTTCACTTTTAGTTTGGTTTGTTGATGGTGAGTTTGTCTGAGCGCATCATTTCTTGTTATTTTTCTTTTTTTTCTTTTTATTATTAGTTTCTCTGGCCTCGTTATTTCCTTTTTTTATTGTTTACAGTTGTTTTTATTTTATTTTGATGGTAAGTTTGTCTGGCTGCACCAATTTCAGTTTTTTTTATTGATTTATTATGTTCATTTTTTTCTTTTTATTATTATGATGAGTTTGTCTGGCTGCATTATTTTCTTTTTTTATTGTTTACATTTTATTTTATTTTATTTTTATTCCTTTATTTTATTTTATTATGGTGAGTTTGTCTGACCGCAGCATTTCCCTTTCTTATTTAAAAAAAAACAACGTTTTATTAATTTGTGATGATGGTGGCCGCATCATTTTTGTTTTTTGTTTTTTTAATTGTATTTTATTTTTCGTCTGGCCGCATCACTTCCTGTGTTTGATTAGTTTCTGTGAGTAAATGTTGAGGATTTTGTACATTTGTAAGTAACGTTTGGTGTAAATAATAAAAATAAGAATTTAAAATCATCGGGAGAATTTTGTAATCTTTGTAAAATCTTAATAAACAATGTTTGGTGTCACGGAGACGATTTTTACTCTTTATTATTATTTTATACTTTACAGTATGTATTACATTTACAGTATTTATCACATTTAAAGTATTTATCACATATACAGTATTTATATACTTTACAGTATTTATCGTATTTATAGTATTCATATCATTTACAGTATTTATCACATTTATGTATTCATCACATTTACAGTATTTACCACATTTATGTATTTATCAAATTTATGTATTCATCACATTTACAGTATTTACCACATTTATAGTATGTATCACATTTATGTATTTATCACATTTATGTATTTATCACATTTATGTATTTATCACATTTATATTATTTATCACATTTATATTATTTACCACATTTAAGTATTTACCACATTTATAGTATTTACCACATTTATGTATTTACCACATTTATGTATTTACCACATTCATAGTATTTACCACATTTATGTATTTACCACATTTATACTATTTATTACATTTATAGTATTTACCACATTTATGTATTGATCACATTTATAGTATTTACCACATTTATGTATTTACCACATTTACAGTGTATCACAAAAGTGAGTACACCCCTCACATTTCTGCAAATATTTTATTATATCTTTTCATGGGACAACACTATAGAAATAAAACTTGGATATAACTTAGAGTAGTCAGTGTACAACTTGTATAGCAGTGTAGATTTACTGTCTTCTGAAAATAACTCAACACACAGCCATTAATGTCTAAATAGCTGCAACATAAGTGAGTACACCCCACAGTGAACATGTCCAAATTGTGCCCAAAGTGTCAATATTTTGTGTGACCACCATTATTATCCAGCACTGCCTTAACCCTCCGGGGCATGGAATTCACCAGAGCTGCACAGGTTGCTACTGGAATCCTCTTCCACTCCTCCATGATGACATCACGGAGCTGGTGGATGTTAGACACCTTGAACTCCTCCACCTTCCACTTGAGGATGCGCCACAGGTGCTCAATTGGGTTTAGTCCATCACCTTTACCTTCAGCTTCCTCAGCAAGGCAGTTGTCATCTTGGAGGTTGTGTTTAGGGTCGTTATCCTGTTGGAAAACTGCCATAAGGCCCAGTTTTCGAAGGGAGGGGATCATGCTCTGTTTCAGAATGTCACAGTACATGTTGGAATTCATGTTTCCCTCAATGAACTGCAGCTCCCCAGTGCCAGCAACACTCATGCAGCCCAAGACCATGATGCTACCACCACCATGCTTGACTGTAGGCAAGATACAGTTGTCTTGGTACTTTTCACCAGGGCGCCGCCACACATGCTGGACACCATCTGAGCCAAACAAGTTCATCTTGGTCTCGTCAGACCACAGGGCATTCCAGTAATCCATGTTCTTGGACTGCTTGTCTTCAGCAAACTGTTTGCGGGCTTTCTTGTGCGTCAGCTTCCTTCTGGGATGACGACCATGCAGACCGAGTTGATGCAGTGTGCGGCGTATGGTCTGAGCACTGACAGGCTGATCTCCCACGTCTTCAACCTCTGCAGCAATGCTGGCAGCACTCATGTGTCTATTTTTTAAAGCCAACCTCTGGATATGACGCCGAACACGTGGACTCAACTTCTTTGGTCGACCCTGGCAAAGCCTGTTCCGAGTGGAACCTGTCCTGGAAAACCGCTGTATGACCTTGGCCACCATGCTGTAGCTCAGTTTCAGGGTGTTAGCAATCTTCTTATAGCCCAGGCCATCTTTGTGGAGAGCAACAATTCTATTTCTCACATCCTCAGAGAGTTCTTTGCCATGAGGTGCCATGTTGAATATCCAGTGGCCAGTATGAGAGAATTGTACCCAAAACACCAAATTTAACAGCCCTGCTCCCCATTTACACCTGGGACCTTGACACATGACACCAGGGAGGGACAACGACACATTTGGGCACAATTTGGACATGTTCACTGTGGGGTGTACTCACTTATGTTGCAGCTATTTAGACATTAATGGCTGTGTGTTGAGTTATTTTCAGAAGACAGTAAATCTACACTGCTATACAAGCTGTACACTGACTACTCTAAGTTATATCCAAGTTTCATGTCTATAGTGTTGTCCCATGAAAAGATATAATGAAATATTTGCAGAAATGTGAGGGGTGTACTCACTTTTGTGATACACTGTATGTATTTATCACATTTATAGTATTTATGACATTTATAGTATTTATGACATTTATAGTATTTATCACATTTATAGTATTTATCACATTTATAGTATTTACCACATTTATAGTATTTACCACATTTATGTATTTATCACATTTATAGTATTTATGACATTTATAGTATTTATCACATTTATAGTATTTACCACATTTATGTATTTACCACATTTATAGTATTTATTACATTTATAGTATTTACTACATTTAAGTATTTACCACATTTATAGTATTTATTACATTTATAGTATTTACCACATTTATGTATTCATCACATTTATAGTATTTGTCTCTGTATTTATCAAACACTTTAATCCAAAGTAACTTACTATTCTGTAGTAAGGATCTGGATTGTAGTGGGGTGTTAGTGGGGTTGTGATGAAGGGTTAGTGGAATTGTGATGAAGGGTTAGTGGGTGTTAGTGGGTGTTAGTGAGGTTTTTCTGGGGTTGTGGTGAAGGGTTAGTGGGGTGTTAGTGGGGTTGTGATGAAGGGTTAGAGGGTGTTAGTGGGGTTGTGATGAAGGGTTAGTGGGGTTGTGATGAAGGGTTAGTGAGTGTTAGTGGGGTTGTGATGAAGGGTTAGTGGGGTTGTGATGAAGGGTTAGTGGGGTTGTGATGAAGGGTTAGTGGGTGTTAGAGGGGTTGTGATGAAGGGTTAGTGGGGTTGGGATGAAGAGTTAGTGGGTGTTAGGGGGGTTGTGATGAAAGGTTAATGGGGTTGTGATGAAGGGTTAGTGTGGTGTTAGTGGGGTTGTGATGAAGGGTTAGTGGGTGTTAGTGGGGTTGTGATAAAGGGTTAGTGGGGTTGTGATGAAAGGTTAGTGGGGTTGTGATGAAGGGTTAGTGGGGTTGTGATAAAAGGTTAGTGGGGTTGTGATGAAGGGTTAGTAGGGTTGTGATGAAGGGTTAGTGGGTGTTAGTGGGGTTGTGATGAAAGGTTAGTGGGGTGTTAGTGGGTGTTAGTGGGGTTGTGATTAAGGGTTAGTGGGGTTGTGATGAAGGGTTAGTGGGGTGTTAGTAGGGTTGTTATGAGGTGTTAGTGAGGTGTTATTGGGCTTGTGATGAAGGGTTAGTGGGGTGTTAGTGGGTGTTAGTGGGGTTGTGATGAAGGGTTAGTGGGGTGTTAGTGGGGTTGTGATGAAGGGTTAGTGGGGTTGTGATGAGGTGTTAGTGAGGTGTTATTGGGGTTATGATGAAGGGTTAGTGGGGTGTTAGTGGGTGTTAGTGGGGTTGTGATTAAGGGTTAGTGGGTGTTAGTGGGGTTGTGATGAAGGGTTAGTGGGTGTTAGTGGGGTTGTGATGAAGGGTTAGTAGGGTTGTGATGAAGGGTTAGTGGGGTGTTAGTGGGTGTTAGTGGGGTTGTGATTAAGAGCTAGTGGGGTTGTGATGAAAGGTTAGTGGGGTGTTAGTAGGGTTGTGATGAAGGGTTAGTGGGTGTTAGTGGGGTTGTGATGAAGGGCTAGTGGGGTTGTGATGAGGTGTTAGTGAGGTGTTATTGGGGTTGTGATGAATGGTTAGTGGGTGTTAGTGGGGTTGTGATGAAGGGTTAGTGGGGTGTTAGTGGGGTGTTAGTGGGTGTTAGTGGGGTGTTAGTGGGGTTGTGATGAAGGGTTAGTGGGTGTTAGAGGGGTTGTGATGGAGGGTTAGTGGGTGTTAGTGGGGTTGTGATGAAGGGTTAGTTGGTGTTAGTTGGGTTGGGATGAAGGGTTAGTGGGTGTTAGTGGGGTTGTGATGAAGGGTTAGTGGGTGTTAGTGAGGTTGTGATGAAGGGTTAGTGGGATTGTGATGAGGTGTTAGTGAGGTGTTATTGGGGTTGTGATGAAGGGTTAGTGGGTGTTAGTGGGGTTGTGATAAAGGGTTAGTGGGTGTTAGTGGGGTTGTGATGAAGGGTTAGTGGGGTTGTGATGAAGGGTTAGTGGGGTTGTGATGAAGGGTTAGTGGGTGTTAGTGGGGTTGTGATGAAGGCGAAGTGGGGTGTTAGTAGGGTTGTGATGAAGGGTTAGTGGGTGTTAGTGGGGTTGTGATGAAGGGTTAGTGGGATGTTAGTAGGGTTGTGATGAAGGGTTAGTGGGTGTTAGTGGGGTTGTGATGAAGGGTTAGTGGGGTTGTGATGAAGGGTTAGTGGGTGTTAGTGGGGTTGTGATGAAGGGTTAGTGGGGTTGTGATGAAAGGTTAGTGGGGTTGTGATGAAGGGTTAGTGGGGTTGTGATGAAAGGTTAGTGGGGTGTTAGTAGGGTTGTGATGAGGTGTTAGTGAGGTGTTATTGGGGTTGTGATGAAGGGTTAGTGGGGTGTTAGTGGGTGTTAGTGGGGTTGTGATCAAGGGTTAGTGGGGTGTTATTGGGTGTTAGTGGGGTTGTGATGAAGGGTTAGTGGGGTTGTGATGAGGTGTTAGTGAGGTGTTATTGGGGTTGTGAAGAAGGGTTAGTGTGGTGTTAGTGGGTGTTAGTGGGGTTGTGATGAAGGGTTAGTGGGTGTTAGTGGGGTTTTAGTGGGGTTGTGATGAAGGGTTAGTGGGTGTTAGTGTGGTTGTGATGAAGGGTTAGTGGGTGTTAGTGGGGTGTTAGTGGGGTTGTGATGAAGGGTTAGTGGGTGTTAGTGGGGTTGTGATTAAGAGCTAGTGGGGTTGTGATGAAAGGTTAGTGGGGTGTTAGTAGGGTTGTGATGAGGTGTTAGTGAGGTGTTATTGGGGTTGTGATGAAGGGTTAGTGGGGTGTTAGTGGGTGTTAGTGGGGTTGTGATCAAGGGTTAGTGGGGTGTTAGTGGGTGTTAGTGGGGTTGTGATGAAGGGTTAGTGGGGTTGTGATGAGGTGTTAGTGAGGTGTTATTGGGGTTGTGAAAAAGGGTTAGTGTGGTGTTAGTGGGTGTTAGTGGGGTTGTGATGAAGGGTTAGTGGGTGTTAGTGGGGTTTTAGTGGGGTTGTGATGAAGGGTTAGTGGGTGTTAGTGGAGTTGTGATGAAGGGTTAGTGGGTGTTAGTGGGGTGTTAGTGGGGTTGTGATGAAGGGTTAGTGGGTGTTAGTGGGGTTGTGATGAAGGGTTAGTGGGTTTTAGTGGGGTTGTGATGAAGGGTTAGTGGGGTGTTAGTGGGGTTGTGATGAAGGGTTAGTGGGTGTTAGTGGGGTTGTGATGAAGGGTTAGTGGGTGTTAGTGGGGTTGTGATGAAGGGTTAGTGGGGTTGTGATGAGGTGTTAGTGAGGTGTTATTGGGGTTGTGATGAAGGGTTAGTGGGTGTTAGTGGGTGTTAGTGGGGTTTTGATGAAGGGTTAGTGGGTGTTAGTGGGGTTGTGATGAAGGGTTAGTGGGTGTTAGTGGGGTTGTGATAAAGGGTTAGTGGGGTTGTGATGAAGGGTTAGTGGGTGTTAGTGGGGTTGTGATGAAGGGTTAGTGGGTGTTAGTGGGGTTGTGATGAAGGGTAAGTGGGTGTTAGTGGGGTTGTGATGAAGGGTTAGTGGGGTTGTGATGAAGGGTTAGTGGGTGTTAGTGGGGTTGTGATGAAGGGTTAGTGGGGTGTTAGTAGGGTTGTGATGAAGGGTTAGTGGGTGTTAGTGGGGTTGTGATGAAGGGTTAGTGGGGTGTTAGTAGGGTTGTGATGAAGGGTTAGTGGGTGTTAGTGGGGTTGTGATGAAAGGTTAGTGTGGGTGTTAGTGGGTGTTAGTGGGGTTGTGATTAAGGGTTAGTGGGGTTGTGATGAAGGGTTAGTGGGTGTTAGTGGGGTTGTGATGAAGGGTAAGTGGGGTGTTAGTGGGGTTGTGATGAAGGGTTAGTGGGGTTGTGATGAGGTGTTAGTGAGGTGTTATTGGGGTTGTGATGAAGGGTTAGTGGGGTGTTAGTGGGTGTTAGTGGGGTTGTGATTAAGGGTTAGTGGGTGTTAGTGGGGTTGTGATAAAGGGTTAGTGGGGTTGTGATGAGGTGTTAGTGAGGTGTTATTGGGGTTGTGATGAATGGTTAGTGGGTGTTAGTGGGGTTGAGATGAAGTGTTAGTGGGGTGTTAGTGGGGTGTTAGTGGGTGTTAGTGGGGTGTTAGTGGGGTTGTGATGAAGGGTTAGTGGGTGTTAGTGGGGTTGTGATGAGGGGTTAGTTGGTGTTAGTTGGGTTGGGATGAAGGGTTAGTGGGTGTTAGTGGGGTTGTGATGAAGGGTTAGTTGGTGTTAGTGGGGTTGTGATGAAGGGTTAGTGGGTGTTAGTGGGGTTGAGATGAAGTGTTAGTGGGGTGTTAGTGGGGTGTTAGTGGGTGTTAGTGTGGTGTTAGTGGGGTTGTGATGAAGGGTTAGTGGGTGTTAGTGGGGTTGTGATGAAGGGTAGTGGGTGTTAGTGGGGTTGTGATGAGGGGTTAGTTGGTGTTAGTTGGGTTGGGATGAAGGGTTAGTGGGTGTTAGTGGGGTTGTGATGAAGGGTTAGTGGGTGTTAGTGGGGTTGTGATGAAGGGTTAGTGGGGTTGTGATGAGGTGTTAGTGAGGTGTTATTGGGGTTGTGATGAAGGGTTAGTGGGTGTTGGTGGGTGTTAGTGGGGTTGTGATGAAGGGTTAGTGGGGTTGTAATGAAGGGTTAGTGGGGTTGTGATGAAAGGTTAGTGTGGTTGTGATGAAGGGTTAGTGGGGTTGTGATGAAGGGTTAGTAGGGTTGTGATGAGGTGTTATTGGGTGTTAGTGGGGTTGTGATGAAGGGTTAGTGGGGTGTTAGTGGGTGTTAGTGGGGTTGTGATGAAGGGTTAGTGGGTGTTAGTGGGGTTGTGATGAAGGGTTAGTGGGGTTGTGATGAGGTGTTAGTGAGGTGTTATTGGGGTTGTGAAGAAGGGTTAGTGGGGTGTTAGTGGGTGTTAGTGGGGTTGTGATGAAGGGTTAGTGGGTGTTAGTGGGGTTTTAGTGGGGTTGTGATGAAGGGTTAGTGGGTGTTAGTGGGGTTGTGATGAAGGGTTAGTGGGTGTTAGTGGGGTTGTGATGAAGGGTTAGTGGGTGTTAGTGGCGTTGTGATGAAGGGTTAGTGGGGTTGTGATGAAGGGTTAGTGGGGTGTTAGTGAGGTTGGGATGAAGGGTTAGTGGGTGTTAGTGGGGTTGTGATGAAGGGTTAGTGGGTGTTAGTGGGGTTGTGATGAAGGGTTAGTGGTGTTGTGATGAGGTGTTAGTGAGGTGTTATTGGGGTTGTGATGAATGGTTAGTGGGTGTTAGTGGGTGTTAGTGGTGTTGTGATGAAGGGTTAGTGAGGTGTTTTTGGGGTTGTGATGAATGGTTAGTGGGTGTTAGTGGGGTTGAGATGAAGTGTTAGTGGGGTGTTAGTGGGGTGTTAGTGGGTGTTAGTGGGGTGTTAGTGGGGTTGTGATGAAGGGTTAGTGGGTGTTAGTGGGGTTGTGATGAAGGGTTAGTGGGTGTTAGTGGGCTTGTGATGAGGGGTTAGTTGGTGTTAGTTGGGTTGGGATGAAGGGTTAGTGGGTGTTAGTGGGGTTGTGATGAAGGGTTAGTGGGTGTTAGTGGGGTTGTGATGAAGGGTTAGTGGGTGTTAGTGGGGATGAGATGAAGTGTTAGTGTGGTGTTAATGGGGTGTTAGTGGGTGTTAGTGGGGTGTTAGTGGGGTTGTGATGAAGGGTTAGTGGGTGTTAGTGGGGTTGTGATGAAGGGTTAGTGGGTGTTAGTGGGGTTGTGATGAGCGGTTAGTTGGTGTTAGTTGGGTTGGGATGAAGGGTTAGTGGGTGTTAGTGGGGTTGTGATGAAGGGTTAGTGGTTGTTAGTGGGGTTGTGATGAAGGGTTAGTGGGGTTGTGATGAGGTGTTAGTGAGGTGTTATTGGGGTTGTGATGAAGGGTTAGTGGGTGTTGGTGGGTGTTAGTGGGGTTGTGATGAAGGGTTAGTGGGGTTGTGATGAAGGGTTAGTGGGGTTGTGATGAAAGGTTAGTGGGGTTGTGATGAAGGGTTAGTGGGGTTGTGATGAAAGGTTAGTGGGGTGTTAGTGGGTGTTAGTGGGGTTGTGATTAAGAGCTAGTGGGGTTGTGATGAAAGGTTAGTGGGGTGTTAGTAGGGTTGTGATGAGGTGTTAGTGAGGTGTTATTGGGGTTGTGATGAAGGGTTAGTGGGGTGTTAGTGGGTGTTAGTGGGGTTGTGATGAAGGGTTAGTGGGTGTTAGTGGGGTTGTGATGAAGGGTTAGTGGGGTTGTGATGAGGTGTTAGTGAGGTGTTATTGGGGTTGTGAAGAAGGGTTAGTGGGGTGTTAGTGGGTGTTAGTGGGGTTGTGATGAAGGGTTAGTGGGTGTTAGTGGGGTTTTAGTGGGGTTGTGATGAAGGGTTAGTGGGTGTTAGTGGGGTTGTGATGAAGGGTTAGTGGGTGTTAGTGGGGTTGTGATGAAGGGTTAGTGGGGTTGTGATGAAGGGTTAGTGGGGTGTTAGTGAGGTTGGGATGAAGGGTTAGTGGGTGTTAGTGGGGTTGTGATGAAGGATTAGTGGGTGTTAGTGGGGTTGTGATAAAGGGTTAGTGGGGTTGTGATGAGGTGTTAGTGAGGTGTTATTGGGGTTGTGATGAAGGGTTAGTGGGTGTTAGTGGGGTTGTGATGAAGGGTTAGTGGGTGTTAGTGCGGTTGTGAGGAAGGGTTAATGGGTGTTAGTGGGGTTGTGATAAAGGGTTAGTGGGGTTGTGATGAAGGGTTAGTGGGGTGTTAGTAGGGTTGTGATGAAGGGTTAGTGGGTGTTAGTGGGGTTGTGATGAAGGGTTAGTGAGGTGTTATTGGGGTTGTGATGAAGGGTTGGTGGGGTGTTAGTGGGGTTGTGATGAAGGGTTAGTGGGGTGTTAGTGGGTGTTAGTGGGGTTGTGATGAAGGGTTAGTGGGTTGTTAGTGGGGTTGTGATGAAGGGTTAGTGGGGTTGTTATGAGGTGTTAGTGAGGTGTTATTGGGGTTGTGATGAAGGGTTAGTGGGGTGTTAGTGGGTGTTAGTGGGGTTGTGATTAAGGGTTAGTGGGTGTTAGTGGGGTTGTGATAAAGGGTTAGTGGGGTTGTGATGAGGTGTTAGTGAGGTGTTATTGGGGTTGTGATGAATGGTTAGTGGGTGTTAGTGGGGTTGAGATGAAGTGTTAGTGGGGTGTTAGTGGGTGTTAGTGGGGTGTTAGTGGGGTTGTGATGAAGGGTTAGTGGGTGTTAGTGGGGTTGTGATGAAGGGTTAGTGGGTGTTAGTGGGGTTGTGATGAGGGGTTAGTTGGTGTTAGTTGGGTTGGGATGAAGGGTTAGTGGGTGTTAGTGGGGTTGCGATGAAGGGTTAGTGGGTGTTAGTGGGGTTGTGATGAAGGGTTAGTGAGGTGTTATTGGGCTTGTGATGAAGGGTTAGTGGGGTGTTAGTGGGTGTTAGTGGGGTTGGGATGAAGGGTTAGTGGGTGTTAGTGGGGTTGTGATGAAGGGTTAGTGGGGTTGTGATGAGGTGTTAGTGAGGTGTTATTGGGGTTGTGATGAAGGGTTAGTGGGTGTTGGTGGGTGTTAGTGGGGTTGTGATGAAGGGTTAGTGGGGTTGTGATGAAGGGTTAGTGGGGTTGTGATGAAAGGTTAGTGGGGTTGTGATGAAAGGTTAGTGGGGTGTTAGTGGGTGTTAGTGGGGTTGTGATTAAGAGCTAGTGGGGTTGTGATGAAAGGTTAGTGGGGTGTTAGTAGGGTTGTGATGAGGTGTTAGTGAGGTGTTATTGGGGTTGTGATGAAGGGTTAGTGGGGTGTTAGTGGGTGTTAGTGGGGTTGTGATGAAGGTTTAGTGGGTGTTAGTGGGGTTGTGATGAAGGGTTAGTGGGGTTGTGATGAGGTGTTAGTGAGGTGTTATTGGGGTTGTGAAGAAGGGTTAGTGGGGTGTTAGTGGGTGTTAGTGGGGTTGTGATGAAGGGTTAGTGGGTGTTAGTAAGGTTTTAGTGGGGTTGTGATGAAGGGTTAGTGGGTGTTAGTGGGGTTGTGATGAAGGGTTAGTGGGTGTTAGTGGGGTTGTGATGAAGGGTTAGTGGGGTTGTGATGAAGGGTTAGTGGGGTGTTAGTGAGGTTGGGATGAAGGGTTAGTGGGTGTTAGTGGGGTTGTGATGAAGGGTTAGTGGGTGTTAGTGGGGTTGTGATGAAGGGTTAGTGGGTGTTAGTGGGGTTGTGATAAAGGGTTAGTGGGTGATAGTGGGGTTGTGATGAAGGGTTAGTGGGGTTGTGATGAAGGGTTAGTGGGTGTTAGTGGGGTTGTTATGAAGGGTTAGTGGGTGTTAGTGGGGTTGGTATGAAGGGTTAGTGGGGTTGTGATGAAGGGTTAGTGGGGTGTTAGTGAGGTTGGGATGAAGGGTTAGTGGGTGTTAGTGGGGTTGTGATGAAGGGTTAGTGGGTGTTAGTGGGGTTGTGATGAAGGGTTAGTGGGTGTTAGTGGGGTTGTGATAAAGGGTTCGTGGGTGTTAGTAGTGTTGTGATGAAAGGTTAGTGGGTGTTAGTGGGGTTGTGATTAAGGGTTAGTGGGGTTGTGATGAAGGGTTAGTGGGTGTTAGTGGGGTTGTGATGAAGGGTTAGTGGGGTGTTAGTAGGGTTGTGATGAAGGGTTAGTGGGTGTTAGTGGGGTTGTGATGAAAGGTTAGTGGGGTGTTAGTGGGTGTTAGTGGGGTTGTGATTAAGGGTTAGTGGGGTTGTGATGAAGGGTTAGTGAGGTGTTATTGGGGTTGTGATGAAGGGTTGGTGGGGTGTTAGTGGGTGTTAGTGGGGTTGTGATGAAGGGTTAGTGGGGTGTTAGTGGGTGTTAGTAGGGTTGTGATGAAGTGTTAGTGAGGTGTTATTGGGGTTGTGATGAAGGGTTGGTGGGGTGTTAGTGGGTGTTAGTGGGGTTGTGATGAAGGGTTAGTGGGGTGTTAGTGGGTGTTAGTGGGGTTGTGATGAAGGGTTAGTGGGTTGTTAGTGGGGTTGTGATGAAGGGTTAGTGGGGTTGTTTTGAGGTGTTAGTGAGGTGTTATTGGGGTTGTGATGAAGGGTTAGTGGGGTGTTAGTGGGTGTTAGTGGGGTTGTGATTAAGGGTTAGTGGGGTTGTGATGAGGTGTTAGTGAGGTGTTATTGGGGTTGTGATGAATGGTTAGTGGGTGTTAGTGGGGTTGTGATGAAGTGTTAGTGGGGTGTTAGTGGGTTGTTAGTGGGTGTTAGTGGGGTGTTAGTGGGGTTGTGATGAAGGGTTAGTGGGTGTTAGTGGGGTTGTGATGAAGGGTTAGTGGGTGTTAGTGGGGTTGTGATGAAGGGTTAGTGGGGTTGTGATGAAAGGTTAGTGGGGTTGTGATGAAGGGTTAGTGGGGTTGTGATGAAAGGTTAGTGGGGTGTTAGTGGGTGTTAGTGGGGTTGTGATTAAGAGCTAGTGGGGTTGTGATGAAAGGTTAGTGGGGTGTTAGTAGGGTTGTGATGAGGTGTTAGTGAGGTGTTATTGGGGTTGTGATGAAGGGTTAGTGGGGTGTTAGTGGGTGTTAGTGGGGTTGTGATGAAGGGTTAGTGGGGTTGTGATGAGGTGTTAGTGAGGTGTTATTGGGGTTGTGAAGAAGGGTTAGTGGGGTGTTAGTGGGTGTTAGTGGGGCTGTGATGAAGGGTTAGTGGGTGTTAGTGGGGTTTTAGTGGGGTTGTGATGAAGGGTTAGTGGGTGTTAGTGGGGTTGTGATGAAGGGTTAGTGGGTGTTAGTGGGGTTGTGATGAAGGGTTAGTGGGGTTGTGATGAAGGGTTAGTGGGGTGTTAGTGAGGTTGGGATGAAGGGTTAGTGGGTGTTAGTGGGGTTGTGATGAAGGATTAGTGGGTGTTAGTGGGGTTGTGATGAAGGGTTAGTGGGGTTGTGATGAGGTGTTAGTGAGGTGTTATTGGGGTTGTGATGAAGGGTTAGTGGGTGTTAGTGGGTGTTAGTGGGGTTGTGATGAAGGGTTAGTGGGTGTTAGTGGGGTTGTGAGGAAGGGTTAGTGGGTGTTAGTGGGGTTGTGATAAAGGGTTAGTGGGGTTGTGATGAAGGGTTAGTGGGGTGTTAGTAGGGTTGTGATGAAGGGTTAGTGGGTGTTAGTGGGGTTGTGATGAAGGGTTAGGGGGTGTTAGTGGGGTTGTGATGAAGGGTTAGTGGGTGTTAGTAGTGTTGTGATGAAAGGTTAGTGGGTGTTAGTGGGGTTGTGATGGAGGGTTAGTGGGGTTGTGATGAAGGGTTAGTGGGTGTTAGTAGGGTTGTGATGAAGGGTTAGTGGGTGTTAGTGGGGTTGTGATGAAAGGTTAGTGGGGTGTTAGTGGGTGTTAGTGGGGTTGTGATTAAGGGTTAGTGGGGTTGTGATGAAGGGTTAGTGAGGTGTTATTGGGGTTGTGATGAAGGGTTGGTGGGGTGTTAGTGGGTGTTAGTGGGGTTGTGATGAAGGGTTAGTGGGGTGTTAGTGGGTGTTAGTAGGGTTGTGATGAAGTGTTAGTGAGGTGTTATTGGGGTTGTGATGAAGGGTTGGTGGGGTGTTAGTGGGTGTTAGTGGGGTTGTGATGAAGGGTTAGTGGGGTGTTAGTGGGTGTTAGTGGGGTTGTGATGAAGGGTTAGTTGGTTGTTAGTGGGGTTGTGATGAAGGGTTAGTGGGGTTGTTATGAGGTGTTAGTGAGGTGTTATTGGGGTTGTGATGAAGGGTTAGTGGGGTGTTAGTGGGTGTTAGTGGGGTTGTGATTAAGGGTTAGTGGGTGTTAGTGGGGTTGTGATAAAGGGTTAGTGGGGTTGTGATGAGGTGTTAGTGAGGTGTTATTGGGGTTGTGATGAATGGTTAGTGGGTGTTAGTGGGGTTGAGATGAAGTGTTAGTGGGGTGTTAGTGGGTGTTAGTGGGGTGTTAGTGGGGTTGTGATGAAGGGTTAGTGGGTGTTAGTGGGGTTGTGATGAGGGGTTAGTTGGTGTTAGTTGGGTTGGGATGAAGGGTTAGTGGGTGTTAGTGGGGTTGTGATGAAGGGTTAGTGGGTGTTAGTGGGGTTGTGATGAAGGGTTAGTGGGGTTGTGATGAGGTGTTAGTGAGGTGTTATTGGTGTTGTGATGAAGGGTTAGTGGGTGTTGGTGGGTGTTAGTGGGGTTGTGATGAAGGGTTAGTGGGGTTGTGATGAAGGGTTAGTGGGGTTGTGATGAAAGGTTAGTGGGGTTGTGATGAAGGGTTAGTGGGGTTGTGATGAAAGGTTAGTGGGGTGTTAGTGGGTGTTAGTGGGGTTGTGATTAAGAGCTAGTGGGGTTGTGATGAAAGGTTAGTGGGGTGTTAGTAGGGTTGTGATGAGGTGTTAGTGAGGTGTTATTGGGGTTGTGATGAAGGGTTAGTGGGGTGTTAGTGGGTGTTAGTGGGGTTGTGATGAAGGGTTAGTGGGTGTTAGTGGGGTTGTGATGAAGGGTTAGTGGGGTTGTGATGAGGTGTTAGTGAGGTGTTATTGGGGTTGTGAAGAAGGGTTAGTGGGGTGTTAGTGGGTGTTAGTGGGGTTGTGATTAAGGGTTAGTGGGTGTTAGTAAGGTTTTAGTGGAGTTGTGATGAAGGGTTAGTGGGTGTTAGTGGGGTTGTGATGAAGGGTTAGTGGGTGTTAGTGGGGTTGTGAAGAAGGGTTAGTGGGGTTGTGATGAAGGGTTAGTGGGGTGTTAGTGAGGTTGGGATGAAGGGTTAGTGGGTGTTAGTGGGGTTGTGATGAAGGGTTAGTGGGTGTTAGTGTTGTTGTGATGAAGGGTTAGTGGGTGTTAGTGGGGTTGTTATGAAGGGTTAGTGGGTGATAATGGGGTTGTGATGAAGGGTTAGTGGGGTTGTGATGAAGGGTTAGTGGGTGTTAGTGGGGTTGTTATGAACGGTTAGTGGGTGTTAGTGGGGTTGTTATGAAGGGTTAGTGGGTGTTAGTGGGGTTGTGATGAAGGGTTAGTGGGTGTTAGTGTTGTTGTGATGAAGGGTTAGTGGGTGTTAGTGGGGTTGTTATGAAGGGTTAGTGGGTGATAATGGGGTTGTGATGAAGGGTTAGTGGGTGTTAGTGGGGTTGTTATGAAGGGTTAGTGGGTGATAATGGGGTTGTGATGAAGGGTTAGTGGGGTTGTGATGAAGGGTTAGTGGGTGTTAGTGGGGTTGTTATGAAGGGTTAGTGGGTGTTAGTGGGGTTGTTATGAAGGGTTAGTGGGGTTGTGATGAAGGGTTAGTGGGGTGTTAGTGAGGTTGGGATGAAGGGTTAGTGGGTGTTAGTGGGGTTGTGATGAAGGGTTAGTGGGTGTTAGTGGGGTTGTGATGAAGTGTTAGTGGGTGTTAGTGGGGTTGTGATTAAGGGTTAGTGGGGTTGTGATGAAGGGTTAGTGAGGTGTTATTGGGGTTGTGATGAAGGGTTGGTGGGGTGTTAGTGGGTGTTAGTGGGGTTGTGATGAAGGGTTAGTGGGGTGTTAGTGGGTGTTAGTAGGGTTGTGATGAAGTGTTAGTGAGGTGTTATTGGGGTTGTGATGAAGGGTTGGTGGGGTGTTAGTGGGTGTTAGTGGGGTTGTGATGAAGGGTTAGTGGGGTGTTAGTGGGTGTTAGTGGGGTTGTGATGAAGGGTTAGTTGGTTGTTAGTGGGGTTGTGATGAAGGGTTAGTGGGGTTGTTATGAGGTTTTAGTGAGGTGTTATTGGGGTTGTGATGAAGGGTTAGTGGGGTGTTAGTGGGTGTTAGTGGGGTTGTGATTAAGGGTTAGTGGGTGTTAGTGGGGTTGTGATGAAGGGTTAGTGGGTGTTAGTGGGGTTGTGATGAAGGGTTAGTGGGGTTGTGATGAGGTGTTAGTGAGGTGTTATTGGTGTTGTGATGAATGGTTAGTGGGTGTTGGTGGGTGTTAGTGGGGTTGTGATGAAGGGTTAGTGGGGTTGTGATGAAGGGTTAGTGGGGTTGTGATGAAAGGTTAGTGGGGTTGTGATGAAGGGTTAGTGGGGTTGTGATGAAAGGTTAGTGGGGTGTTAGTGGGTGTTAGTGGGGTTGTGATTAAGAGCTAGTGGGGTTGTGATGAAAGGTTAGTGGGGTGTTAGTAGGGTTGTGATGAGGTGTTAGTGAGGTGTTATTGGGGTTGTGATGAAGGGTTAGTGGGGTGTTAGTGGGTGTTAGTGGGGTTGTGATGAAGGGTTAGTGGGTGTTAGTGGGGTTGTGATGAAGGGTTAGTGGGGTTGTGATGAGGTGTTAGTGAGGTGTTATTGGGGTTGTGAAGAAGGGTTAGTGGGGTGTTAGTGGGTGTTAGTGGGGTTGTGATTAAGGGTTAGTGGGTGTTAGTAAGGTTTTAGTGGAGTTGTGATGAAGGGTTAGTGGGTGTTAGTGGGGTTGTGATGAAGGGTTAGTGGGTGTTAGTGGGGTTGTGAAGAAGGGTTAGTGGGGTTGTGATGAAGGGTTAGTGGGGTGTTAGTGAGGTTGGGATGAAGGGTTAGTGGGTGTTAGTGGGGTTGTGATGAAGTGTTAGTGGGTGTTAGTGTTGTTGTTATGAAGGGTTAGTGGGTGATAATGGGGTTGTGATGAAGGGTTAGTGGGGTTGTGATGAAGGGTTAGTGGGTGTTAGTGGGGTTGTTATGAACGGTTAGTGGGTGTTAGTGGGGTTGTTATGAAGGGTTAGTGGGTGTTAGTGGGGTTGTGATGAAGGGTTAGTGGGTGTTAGTGGGGTTGTTATGAAGGGTTAGTGGGTGTTAGTGGGGTTGTTATGAAGGGTTAGTGGGTGTTAGTGGGGTTGTGATGAAGTGTTAGTGGGTGTTAGTGGGGTTGTTATGAAGGGTTAGTGGGTGATAATGGGGTTGTGATGAAGGGTTAGTGGGGTTGTGATGAAGGGTTAGTGGGTGTTAGTGGGGTTGTTATGAACGGTTAGTGGGTGTTAGTGGGGTTGTTATGAAGGGTTAGTGGGTGTTAGTGGGGTTGTGATGAAGGGTTAGTGGGTGTTAGTGTTGTTGTGATGAAGGGTTAGTGGGTGTTAGTGGGGTTGTTATGAAGGGTTAGTGGGTGATAATGGGGTTGTGATGAAGGGTTAGTGGGGTTGTGATGAAGGGTTAGTGGGTGTTAGTGGGGTTGTTATGAAGGGTTAGTGGGTGATAATGGGGTTGTGATGAAGGGTTAGTGGGGTTGTGATGAAGGGTTAGTGGGTGTTAGTGGGGTTGTTATGAAGGGTTAGTGGGTGTTAGTGGGGTTGTTATGAAGGGTTAGTGGGGTTGTGATGAAGGGTTAGTGGGGTGTTAGTGAGGTTGGGATGAAGGGTTAGTGGGTGTTAGTGGGGTTGTGATGAAGGGTTAGTGGGTGTTAGTGGGGTTGTGATGAAGTGTTAGTGGGTGTTAGTGGGGTTGTGATGAAGGGTTAGTGGGTGTTAGTAGTGTTGTGATGAAAGGTTAGTGGGTGTTAGTGGGGTTGTGATTAAGGGTTAGTGGGGTTGTGATGAAGGGTTAGTGGGTGTTAGTGGGGTTGTGATGAAGGGTTAGTGGGGTGTTAGTAGGGTTGTGATGAAGGGTTAGTGGGTGTTAGTGGGGTTGTGATGAAAGGTTAGTGGGGTGTTAGTGGGTGTTAGTGGGGTTGTGATTAAGGGTTAGTGGGGTTGTGATGAAGGGTTAGTGAGGTGTTATTGGGGTTGTGATGAAGGGTTGGTGGGGTGTTAGTGGGTGTTAGTGGGGTTGTGATGAATGGTTAGTGGGGTGTTAGTGGGTGTTAGTAGGGTTGTGATGAAGTGTTAGTGAGGTGTTATTGGGGTTGTGATGAAGGGTTGGTGGGGTGTTAGTGGGTGTTAGTGGGGTTGTTATGAAGGGTTAGTGGGGTGTTAGTGGGTGTTAGTGGGGTTGTGATGAAGGGTTAGTGGGTTGTTAGTGGGGTTGTGATGAAGGGTTAGTGGGGTTGTTTTGAGGTGTTAGTGAGGTGTTATTGGAGTTGTGATGAAGGGTTAGTGGGGTGTTAGTGGGGTTGTGATTAAGGGTTAGTGGGTGTTAGTGGGGTTGTGATAAAGGGTTAGTGGGGTTGTGATGAGGTGTTAGTGAGGTGTTATTGGGGTTGTGATGAATGGTTAGTGGGTGTTAGTGGGGTTGTGATGAAGTGT
>NC_085988.1:86093871-86118871 GCF_030014385.1 Trichomycterus rosablanca | reverse complement strand
TTTACTGTCCTGTCTTTTACTGTCCTGTCCTTTACTGTCCTGTCTTTTACTGTCCTGTCTTTTACTGTCCTGTCTTTTACTGTCCTGTCCTTTACTGTCCTGTCTTTTACTGTCCTGTCCTTTACTGTCCTGTCCTTTACTGTCCTGTCCTTTTCTGTCCTGTCCTTTACTGTCCTGTCCTTTACTGTCCTGTCCTTTACAGTCTTTTACTGTCCTGTCTTTTACTGTCCTGTCCTTTACAGTCTTTTACTGTCCTGTCTTTTACTGTCCTGTCCTTTACAGTCTTTTACTGTCCTGTCTTTTACTGTCCTGTCCTTTACAGTCTTTTACTGTCCTGTCTTTTACTGTCCTGTCCTTTACAGTCTTTTACTGTCCTGTCTTTTACTGTCCTGTCCTTTACTGTCCTGTCCTTTACTGTCCTGTCCTTTTCTGTCCTGTCCTTTACTGTCCTGTCCTTTACTGTCCTGTCCTTTACAGTCTTTTACTGTCCTGTCTTTTACTGTCCTGTCCTTTACAGTCTTTTACTGTCCTGTCTTTTACTGTCCTGTCCTTTACAGTCTTTTACTGTCCTGTCTTTTACTGTCCTGTCCTTTACAGTCTTTTACTGTCCTGTCTTTTACTGTCCTGTCCTTTACAGTCTTTTACTGTCCTGTCTTTTACTGTCCTGTCCTTTACTGTCCTGTCCTTTACTGTCCTGTCCTTTACTGTCCTGTCTTTTACTGTCCTGTCCTTTACTGTCCTGTCTTTTACTGTCCTGTCCTTTTCTGTCCTGTCCTTTACTGTCCTGTCCTTTTCTGTCCTGTCCTTTACTGTCCTGTCCTTTTCTGTCCTGTCCTTTACGGTCCTGTTCTTTCCTGTCCTGTCCTTTACTGTCCTGTCCTTTTCTGTCCTGTCTTTTACTGTCCTGTCTTTTACTGTCCTTTCCTTTTCTGTCCTGTCTTTTACTGTCCTGTCCTTTACTGTCCTGTCCTTTTCTGTCCTGTCCTTTACTGTCCTGTCCTTTTCTGTCCTGTCCTTTACGGTCCTGTTCTTTCCTGTCCTGTCCTTTACTGTCCTGTCCTTTTCTGTCCTGTCTTTTACTGTCCTTTCTTTTACTGTCCTTTCCTTTTCTGTCCTGTCTTTTACTGTCCTGTCTTTTACTGTCCTGTCTTTTACTGTCCTGTCCTTTACTGTCCTGTCTTTTACTGTCCTGTCCTTTACTGTCCTGTCTTTTACTGTCCTGTCCTTTACTGTCCTGTCCTTTTCTGTCCTGTCCTTTACGGTCCTGTCCTTTTCTGTCCTGTCTTTTACTGTCCTGTCCTTTACTGTCCTGTCCTTTTCTGTCCTGTCCTTTACGGTCCTGTTCTTTCCTGTCCTGTCCTTTACTGTCCTGTCCTTTTCTGTCCTGTCTTTTACTGTCCTGTCTTTTACTGTCCTTTCTTTTTCTGTCCTGTCTTTTACTGTCCTGTCTTTTACTGTCATGTCTTTTACTGTCCTGTCCTTTATTGTCCTGTCTTTTACTGTCCTGTCCTTTACTGTCCTGTCTTTTACTGTCCTGTCCTTTACTGTCCTGTCCTTTTCTGTCCTGTCCTTTACGGTCCTGTTCTTTCCTGTCCTGTCCTTTACGGTCCTGTTCTTTTCTGTCCTGTCCTTTACTGTCCTGTCCTTTACTGTCCTGTCCTTTTCTGTCCTGTCCTTTACGGTCCTGTTCTTTCCTGTCCTGTCCTTTACGGTCCTGTTCTTTTCTGTCCTGTCCTTTACTGTCCTGTCTTTTACTGTCCTGTCCTTTTCTGTCCTGTCTTTTACTGTCCTGTCCTTTACGGTCCTGTTCTTTTCTGTCCTGTACTTTACTGTCCTGTCTTTTACTGTCCTGTCCTTTACTGTCCTGTCATTTTCTGTCCTGTCTTTTACTGTCCTGTCCTTTACTGTCCTGTCATTTTCTGTCCTGTCTTTTACTGTCCTGTCCTTTACTGTCCTGTCTTTTACTGTCCTGTCCTTTTCTGTCCTGTCCTTTACGGTCCTGTCCTTTTCTGTCCTGTCCTTTACTGTCCTGTCCTTTTCTGTCCTGTCCTTTACGGTCCTGTTCTTTCCTGTCCTGTCCTTTACTGTCCTGTCCTTTTCTGTCCTGTCTTTTACTGTCCTGTCCTTTACTGTCCTGTCTTTTACTGTCCTGTCTTTTACTGTCCTTTCCTTTTCTGTCCTGTCCTTTACGGTCCTATTCTTTTCTGTCCTGTCCTTTACTGTCCTGTCTTTTACTGTCCTGTCCTTTACGGTCCTGTCTTTTACTGTCCTGTCCTTTACTGTCCTTTCCTTTTCTGTCCTGTCTTTTACTGTCCTGTCCTTTTCTGTCCTGTTTTGTCCTTCCTTTATTTCCCTTTCTTGTCCTGTCCTGTCCTTTACGGTCCTTTCCTTTACTGTCCTGTATTTTACTGTTCTGTCCTTTTCTGTCCTGTCCTTTTGTGTCCTGTTCTTTTCTGTTCTGTCCTTTCCAGTATTTTTCTGTCCTGTTCTTTTCTTTCCTGTCCTTTACTGTCCTGTCCTTTACGGTCCTGTCCTTTACTGTTCTGTCCTTTACTGTTCTGTCCTTTACTGTCCTGTCCTTTACCGTACTGTCCTTTTCTGTCCTGTTTTGTCCTTCCTTTATTTCCCTTTCTTGTCCTGTCCTGTCCTGTACTGTCCTGTCCTTTACGGTCCTGTCCTTTTCTTTCCTGTCCTTTACAGTCCTGTCCTTTACTGTTCTGTCCTTTACTGTTCTGTCCTTTACTGTCCTGTCCTTTTCTGTCCTGTTTTGTCCTTCCTTTATTTCCCTTTCTTGTCCTGTCCTGTCCTTTACTGTCCTGTCCTTTACGGTCCTGTCCTTTTCTGTCTTGTCCTTTACTGTTCTGTCCTTTACTGTCCTGTCCTTTACGGTCCTGTCCTTTACTGACCTGTCCTTTTCTGTCCTGTCCTTTACTGTCCTGTCCTTTACGGTCCTGTCCTTTACTGTCCTGTCTTTTACGGTCCTGTCTTTTACTGTCCTGTCCTTCACGGTCCTGTCCTTTACTGTCCTGTCCTTTACTGTCCTGTCCTTTACTGTCCTATCCTGTCCTTTAAGGTCCTGTCCTTTACTGTCCTGTCCTTTACGGTCCTGTCCTTTACTGTCCTGTCTTTTACGGTTCTGTCTTTTACTGTCCTGTCCTTCACGGTCCTGTCCTTTACTGTCTTGTCCTTTACGGTCCTGTTCTTTACTGTCTTGTCCTTTACGGTCCTGTCCTTTACTGTCCTGTCTTTTACTGTCCTGTCCTTTATGGTCCTGTCTTTTACGGTCCTGTCCTTTTCTGTCCTGTCCTTTACTTTCCAGTCCTTTACTGCGGTGTCCTGTTCTTTTTTTACTGTCCTGTCCGGTTCTTTTCTGTCCTGTCCTTTACTGTCCTGTTCTTTCCAGTTTTTTCCTGTCCGGTTCTTTTCTTTTCCTGTCCTTTACTGTCCTGTCCAGTTCTTTTCTTTTCTTGTTCTTTCCTGTCCTGTCCTTTCCATTTTTATTTAAAGCAACTTTAAGCATGAGGGTTAGAAGTTAAGGATTAGTGGCTCAAGGGCTCAAATGTGCCAACCTGGCGGTGTCAGGGCTAAAACTAGTGACCCGAGTACCAGTCCAGTAGCTACCACTGCTCCCATGATGGGCTCAGGTTGGCAGGTCAGCGGTATGAACAGTGGTGGCGACCACAAGGTCTCCTGGATTTAGAGAAGATGAAATCTGAGAGTCGTGGTGTGTCAGAAATATGTGGACGTTCTTTCTAAATACTGACTTTAGTTGTTTCAGCACCTCTTACTCCTTTGGCCCTTACTCCTATTGTTCCTGGTCAGAAGTCACCTAGTGAGCTTCAGCCTGGTTTTGCAGGAGCTTAATAACCCAGCCTGACCTGAATGTAGGCTGAGATACCAGCTAGAACCTGAGGGTCTGAGGTCGAGAAGGACAGGATGGAGTTAAGCATCATGTGAGAGCAGAGCTGACCAAATCCTCGTCTGTTTAGGTCAGAGAAACATCCTGTGTGGTTGAAGGACATGTGATTAGAACATCCTGCTTGTTCTCCTGATGCTGTAGCTTCATTTCCGCCTCACAAAAGAATCTATTAGGACGTGAAGAGCACAAAGCACAGCGCTGAAAAGCTGGTGCTGTTAAGTGGATCCAGTGGAGGAGATCAAGATGTTCCACAGAGGACGCTTTCACCCACCGACTGGGGCAGAGTGGATGAAGATGTGGAGGTAGGTTACACGAGAGATGTGTCCCTCAGGTCTTTATACTGATCAGATCTTTTACATTCAACACATGAACTATGAGAAACCTCCAACAGATCCACATCTTATAGATCCCTCACCCTCACACGCACCATCAGATCAACATCTAATAGATCCCTCACCCTCACACGCACCATCAGATCCACATCTAATAGATCCCTCACCCTCACACGCACCATCAGATCCACATCTAATAGATCCCTCACCCTCACACGCACCATCAGATCAACATCTAATAGATCCCTCACCCTCACACGCACCATCAGATCCACATCTAATAGATCCCTCACCCTCACACGCACCATCAGATCAACATCTAATAGATCCCTCACCCTCACACACACCATCAGATCCACATCTAATAGATCCCTCACCCTCACACGCACCATCAGATCCACATCTAATAGATCCCTCACCCTCACACGCACCATCAGATCCACATCTAATAGATCCCTCACCCTCACACGCACCATCAGATCAACATCTAATAGATCCCTCACCCTCACACGCACCATCAGATCAACATCTAATAGATCCCTCACCCTCACACACACCATCAGATCCACATCTAATAGATCCCTCACCCTCACACGCACCATCAGATCAACATCTAATAGATCCCTCACCCTCACACACACCATCAGATCCACATCTAATAGATCCCTCACCCTCACACGCACCATCAGATCCACATCTAATAGATCCCTCACCCTCACACGCACCATCAGATCCACATCTAATAGATCCCTCACCCTCACACGCACCATCAGATCCACATCTAATAGATCCCTCACCCTCACACACACCATCAGATCAACATCTAATAGATCCCTCACCCTCACACGCACCATCAGATCAACATCTAATAGATCCCTCACCCTCACACGCACCATCAGATCCACATCTAATAGATCCCTCACCCTCACACGCACCATCAGATCCACATCTAATAGATCCCTCACCCTCACACGCACCATCAGATCCACATCTAATAGATCCCTCACCCTCACACGCACCATCAGATCAACATCTAATAGATCCCTCACCCTCACACGCACCATCAGATCAACATCTAATAGATCCCTCACCCTCACACACACCATCAGATCCACATCTAATAGATCCCTCACCCTCACACGCACCATCAGATCAACATCTAATAGATCCCTCACCCTCACACACACCATCAGATCCACATCTAATAGATCCCTCACCCTCACACGCACCATCAGATCCACATCTAATAGATCCCTCACCCTCACACGCACCATCAGATCCACATCTAATAGATCCCTCACCCTCACACACACCATCAGATCAACATCTAATAGATCCCTCACCCTCACACGCACCATCAGATCAACATCTAATAGATCCCTCACCCTCACACACACCATCAGATCCACATCTAATAGATCCCTCACCCTCACACGCACCATCAGATCCACATCTAATAGATCCCTCACCCTCACACGCACCATCAGATCCACATCTAATAGATCCCTCACCCTCACACGCACCATCAGATCAACATCTAATAGATCCCTCACCCTCACACGCACCATCAGATCCACATCTAATAGATCCCTCACCCTCACACGCACCATCAGATCAACATCTAATAGATCCCTCACCCTCACACACACCATCAGATCAACATCTAATAGATCCTTCACCCTCACACGCACCATCAGATCAACATCTAATAGATCCCTCACCCTCACACGCACCATCAGATCCACATCTAATAGATCCCTCACCCTCACACGCACCATCAGATCCACATCTAATAGATCCCTCACCCTCACACGCACCATCAGATCCACATCTAATAGATCCCTCACCCTCACACGCACCATCAGATCCACATCTAATAGATCCCTCACCCTCACACGCACCATCAGATCAACATCTAATAGATCCCTCACCCTCACACACACCATCAGATCAACATCTAATAGATCCTTCACCCTCACACGCACCATCAGATCAACATCTAATAGATCCCTCACCCTCACACGCACCATCAGATCCACATCTAATAGATCCCTCACCCTCACACGCACCATCAGATCCACATCTAATAGATCCCTCACCCTCACACGCACCATCAGATCCACATCTAATAGATCCCTCACCCTCACACGCACCATCAGATCCACATCTAATAGATCCCTCACCCTCACACGCACCATCAGATCAACATCTAATAGATCCCTCACCCTCACACGCACCATCAGATCAACATCTAATAGATCCCTCACCCTCACACGCACCATCAGATCAACATCTAATAGATCCCTCACCCTCACACACACCATCAGATCCACATCTAATAGATCCCTCACCCTCACACGCACCATCAGATCAACATCTAATAGATCCCTCACCCTCACACACACCATCAGATCCACATCTAATAGATCCCTCACCCTCACACGCACCATCAGATCCACATCTAATAGATCCCTCACCCTCACACGCACCATCAGATCCACATCTAATAGATCCCTCACCCTCACACACACCATCAGATCAACATCTAATAGATCCCTCACCCTCACACGCACCATCAGATCAACATCTAATAGATCCCTCACCCTCACACACACCATCAGATCCACATCTAATAGATCCCTCACCCTCACACGCACCATCAGATCAACATCTAATAGATCCCTCACCCTCACACGCACCATCAGATCCACATCTAATAGATCCCTCACCCTCACACGCACCATCAGATCCACATCTAATAGATCCCTCACCCTCACACGCACCATCAGATCAACATCTAATAGATCCCTCACCCTCACACGCACCATCAGATCAACATCTAATAGATCCCTCACCCTCACACACACCATCAGATCAACATCTAATAGATCCCTCACCCTCACACGCACCATCAGATCAACATCTAATAGATCCCTCACCCTCACACGCACCATCAGATCAACATCTAATAGATCCCTCACCCTCACACACACCATCAGATCCACATCTAATAGATCCCTCACCCTCACACGCACCATCAGATCAACATCTAATAGATCCCTCACCCTCACACGCACCATCAGATCCACATCTAATAGATCCCTCACCCTCACACGCACCATCAGATCCACATCTAATAGATCCCTCACCCTCACACGCACCATCAGATCCACATCTAATAGATCCCTCACCCTCACACGCACCATCAGATCCACATCTAATAGATCCCTCACCCTCACACGCACCATCAGATCAACATCTAATAGATCCCTCACCCTCACACGCACCATCAGATCCACATCTAATAGATCCCTCACCCTCACACGCACCATCAGATCAACATCTAATAGATCCCTCACCCTCACACGCACCATCAGATCCACATCTAATAGATCCCTCACCCTCACACGCACCATCAGATCAACATCTAATAGATCCCTCACCCTCACACGCACCATCAGATCCACATCTAATAGATCCCTCACCCTCACACGCACCATCAGATCCACATCTAATAGATCCCTCACCCTCACACGCACCATCAGATCAACATCTAATAGATCCCTCACCCTCACACGCACCATCAGATCAACATCTAATAGATCCCTCACCCTCACACACACCATCAGATCCACATCTAATAGATCCCTCACCCTCACACGCACCATCAGATCCACATCTAATAGATCCCTCACCCTCACACGCACCATCAGATCAACATCTAATAGATCCCTCACCCTCACACACACCATCAGATCCACATCTAATAGATCCCTCACCCTCACACGCACCATCAGATCAACATCTAATAGATCCCTCACCCTCACACACACCATCAGATCCACATCTAATAGATCCCTCACCCTCACACGCACCATCAGATCCACATCTAATAGATCCCTCACCCTCACACGCACCATCAGATCCACATCTAATAGATCCCTCACCCTCACACGCACCATCAGATCAACATCTAATAGATCCCTCACCCTCACACGCACCATCAGATCAACATCTAATAGATCCCTCACCCTCACACACACCATCAGATCCACATCTAATAGATCCCTCACACGCACCATCAGATCAACATCTAATAGATCCCTCACCCTCACACGCACCATCAGATCAACATCTAATAGATCTCTCACCCTCACACGCACCATCAGATCAACATCTAATAGATCCCTCACCCTCACACGCACCATCAGATCAACATCTAATAGATCCCTCACCCTCACACACACCATCAGATCCACATCTAATAGATCCCTTACCCTCACACGCACCATCAGATCCACATCTAATAGATCCCTCTCACACCCTGAAACCCCTGATTGTAGCTTGTTTACATTATATACAGCTCCGTCTCTGGTGTATCAGTCGGTGGATGTATGATTGATGAGCTTTATTTAACTATTAAACTCTTCAGGAGAATCTGAACGTCACCGTTTTCCACTCCCGGACTTTTTTTACGTTGGATGATGCAGAATGAGACGAATCGGGATCTGAATAGACGTTTCATTGTGATGATTTATTACGGGACGCCGGCGCGCTCTCCGCCGGCGCTTAGATAAACGCGGCGCATTACATGCTGCTCGAACACCGATATTAGCGGCTAAATTCACCACGCCAACACATCCAAGTCTGGAAAATGAGATTTACTCCGTCGCCCGTGTCAACCCGCCCCACATTCCATTATTGTTTTGAGCGGAAGGGCACGGCGGCGGTGGTGGCGGCGGCGACTGAAGTGTCATTTACACAGAAACAGCAAAACCTTCAGAGGAATTCCAGATCTGATCTCTAGTGGATCCAGATGTCTTCAGGAGGAACTTCATTACAGAGAGGTCGTCTCCAATCTCCTCGTCCTTCATCAGGTTTAAACAGGAGGTCAGATCTTAGCTCAGGTATGGACTCAGCATGGCGTACAGCCACCTACACTATATGTCCAGAGGTATTGGGACGTCTGACCATGAGCTTGTTGGACATCACGTTCTTTGCGACTTTGCTATCATCCAGTCTTCTGGGTTGGCCCTTCTACACAACCTTTGAGGGAGTGTGTCTGTGGGAATCTGTGCCCTATCAGTCAGTAGAGTCATTGAGGTCATTGAGGAGTCCTCCAGGAGATCCTTTCTGAGATCAGGGGATATATTATGGGATGTACACCTGATGAAATGTATTGGTGGGATAAGATAGGAAATGGGTTTAGGAGGAACACATGTACATGTATGGCAACTTACATTTGTGGTTGAGTATAATACAAGCAATCGAGGGTTAAGGGCCTCGCTCAGGAGCCCAACAGTGGCAACTTGGCAGTGGTGAGGCTTGAACCAGCAACCTTCTAAATACTAGTCCGGTATTTTAACCACTAAGTTACTACTGCCCCGTCAGGTAAAGAATGGACTTGAGGAAAATAACTAGAGGGATGGACTTGGACTTTAGGAATGGGCTTGAGGAGTGGACTTGGATCTAAAGGTTGAACTTGGATGGATGGACTTGAGGGATGGACCTAAGGGATGGACTTGAAGAATGGACTTGGACTTGAGGGATGAACTTGAGAGAAGGACTTGAGGGATGGACTTAAGGGATGGACTTGAACTGGAGGGATGGACTTGAGGGATGGACTTGGTAATGGTAAGACTTGAACCCGCAACCTTCTAAATATTAGTCCAGTATTTTAACCACTAAGTTACTACTGCCCCGTCAGCTAAAGAGTGGACTTAAAAGGACTTGAGGGATGAACTTGACCAATGGACTTGAGGGATGGGCTTTAGGGATGGGAGGGGGAAAACTCTTAGTACAGATGCTCTGATATGATTGGTGTACAGATGCTCTGATATGATTGGTGTACAGATGCTCTGATATGATTGGTGTACAGATGCTCTGATATGATTGGTGTTGGGGTGAGGGGAGGTTCTGTCTCTTCTCATTGTGATATTTTCCTCTGTAGTGAAGAATCACGTTCAGTTTTACGATGATAACGATAATTGTGAAGCGTTTTAATAGAACGTTCCTCCTCTTGTCCCTCAGTTTAGTTTAGATCTTAATTTTGCTGCTCTGGCTCTGATCTTCTGAGTGTTTAACATCGTCTCGGCGAGCGATCGATGAGGAGACGGACGCGAGCTGAACTGCATCACTTACTCACTTTAGTCTTTAATGCTTCCATTTATTTAGGCTGAAGGTGCAGCAGGTGGATCCGCCGCCCTGATCATCTCGGTATTGGATTCTCCTGCAGCTCCGCTAATGCCTGTTACCTACAGTCAGTCATGGATTCCATCCAGGGACTGTCAGTATTTTAATTTCCATCGACCGCTTCATCCCTACTGGAGTCACGGAGGGTCCAGTTCCACCGGGACACACCGGACACGAGGCGGAACTACCCCAGACATCCAGCGGAGACTAGAACCCAGATCTCAGGGGTAGTGGGCTCGGGCTGGTGTAATAGACCCCTGAGCAACTGAGCGCCCAATCAGATTACCCACAATCCACTGGGTTGTTTAAAGACATGTTGGACCTACCTAGAATCTATGTAGTAGATAGAATGTTAAGTAATTCACACTGGTGATTACTATGGTCGTGTCCCAAAGCACACACTCACTCACTTAGTGCACTTAAACTCCATCATCGGCCCAATGTGGTTGTGTCCCAAACCACACACTCTACTCACTACGTAGCAAACATCTTTAGCCCACTGTGGACGTGTCCCAAACCACACACTGTATTAACTTAGTGCACTCAAACTCCATCATCAGCCCACTGTGGACGTGTCTCAAACCACACACTGTATTAACTTAGTGCACTCAAACTCCATCATCAGCCCACTGTGGTTGTGTCCCAAACCACACACTCTACTCACTACGTAGCAAACATCTTTAGCCCACTGTGGACGTGTCTCAAACCAAACACTGTATTAACTTAGTGCACTTAAACTCCATCATCAGCCCACTGTGGACGTGTCTCAAACCACACACTGTATTAACTTAGTGCACTTAAACTCCATAATTAGTCCACCGTGGACGTGTCCCAAACCACACACTCTGTTCACTATGTAGTAGTGAAAATAAACATCAGCGCACTGTGGTCGTGTCCCAAACCCCACACTGTATTCACTTAGTGCACTTAAAACTCCAGAATCAGCTCACCGTGGACGTTTCTCAAACCAAACATCTTCAGCCCACTATGGTTGTGTCCCAAACCACACACTTCATTCACTATGTAGTAAACATTTTCAGAGCACTGTGGTCATGTCCCAAACCACACACTCTACTCTCTATGTAGTGAAAATAAACATAAACGCACTTTGGTCATGTCCCAAATCACACACTGTATTTACTTAGTGCACTTAAACTCCATCATTGACCCACCCTGGACGTGTCCCGAACCACACACTCTGTTCACTATGTAGCAATGAAAATAAACATCTTCAGCCCACTGTGGACGTGTCTTAAACCACACACTCCATTCACTATGTAGTAAACATCTTCAGAGTACTGTGGTCGTGTCCCAAACCACATACTCTGCTCACCATGTAGTGCCCATAAATTCATAAATTGAACTTAAACACCAACAGTCCAGTGTGGGCGTGTCCCAAACCACACACTGTATTCACTTAGTGCACTTAAAACTCCAGAATTAGCCCACTGTGGACGTGTCTCAAACCAAACATCATCTGCCGTGTCCCAAACCACACACTCTACTCACTATGTAGTAAACATTTTCAGCCCACTGTGGACATGTCCCAAACCACACACTGTAGTGAATATGTAGTAAAAAAAAAAGCAGCCCACTGTGGACGTGTCCCAAAATAAACCTCACACTCTACTCTCTATGTAGTAAGCATCCTCAGCCCACTAAGGCTGTGTCCCGAACCACAGTTGTTTTCACAGCCGACCGTTTGTGATGGCGTCTGAGGTCTGTAAACCCGAGTGCACCGCTGTGCCCTGTGTGGTGCGACTGAGGGGGTGATTAGGGCTCCGTTTCTGTTAGTGGGCATTATAATGCCAACCTGAGGCTGGTACAACATGGTTAGAGAATGTACTGATGCAAAGCAGTGTACACTGGAGTTGGTGTTAGAGTGGGTGGCAGTGTGGGCACTACAGCGGGCACTACAGGGTTTATTTCTGTACCCGAATCTCAGCGCTCTTGGCCTGTGTTGTTCCAGAGCTGAGAGGTTGAGTCTGGAATGTGATGGTGGGTAGTTTCTGAGGCGATGTATTTTGGGTGGCATGTTTGTACCCGTGTTTTTGTGTCTGTAGTTCTGGGTGTGGGTTCAGTGTGTGTAACCTGTTGTCCTTCCCCAGTGTGTTGTACAGGTGTTACTGAGCTGGATCTCATTTCTCCTCTCTGTCTGTTTTTTGAGCATCTCGCTCCACACAGCGACGGTGACAGGCAGGCCGACGCCCACTCGTCCTCACGCCGAGACTCTGTCACGATTCGGATCGACCCTCCTCAAACCCCCCTCGTACCCCCCTCGTACCCCCCCATACCCCCCTCGGTCTGATACTCAGTGGTGACTTACAGTGGCGGATCATCAATCAGAGAGTCTTGATCTCTGATCCACCTCACTCATCTGTAACGCTCCCCAAATCAATCAGCTCAAGGACTCAAAGTCAAGTCAACTTTATTTATATAGCGCTTTTTACAATAGACATTGTCTCAAAGCAACTTTACAGAATCCAGGACCAACAGATACAAAAACCCCTGTTGAGCAAGCCGAGGGCGACTGTGGCAAGGAAAAACTCCCTGAAAATTACAGGAAGAAACCTTGAGAGGAACCAGACTCAGCAGGGCCCATCCTTCTTGGGTGGCCTGGAGGAAACTTTAAATAAATACACGATTTACACAGAGCATACAAACACAGAATTAAATGATCTAAAAGTCATAACTGGTAATAAATAGATAAAGAAATAAATAATAATATTGGCGTTATTATTCGCTCTAGTCTTCAATAAAGTCTGTAGTGAGTTCTTGTCATTCTTGGTGCAGTTACTCCAGACCCGTCACATCCGGCAGGAGCAGCATCGTTGGCACAGCAGTCTCGACTTTAATCCTTAACCTCGGCGGGTAAACAGGTTTCCATCAGAATGCTCTCGGGGTAAAACAACAGAGAATGTAGTTAATAATGTACAATACTAGTTGAGTAAAACAGTTTTACAGAGAGTTTTAGACTCCGGCAGCCCTAATTATTACAGCAGACCTAAAAGGGAGAGCGAGCAGGTAACAAGGTCATGAAGCTTTCACAGGACATCAGCGCCCATCTCCCCACCGTCATCAAACCTGAGTGATCGGACAAGAGAGGCAGAACGACAGCAACCCAACATCCCTGATCACCACACGTTTCTATCACCAAGAACCAAACACCCCTCACACACCCCTCACACACACCTCTAAAACACAGTCCTCCTGGACCCCTCACACCCCTCACACACACCTCTAAAACACCCTCCTCCTGGACCCCTCACACACACCTCTAAAACACAGTCCTCCTGGACCCCTCACACACCCCTCACACCCCTCACACACACCTCTAAAACACCATCCTCCTGGACCCCTCACACACACCTCTAAAACACAGTCCTCCTGGACCCCTTACACACACCTCTAAAACACAGTCCTCCTGGACCCCTGACACACCCCTCACACACCTCACACACACCTCTAAAACACCCTCCTCCTGGACCCCTCACACACACCTCTAAAACACAGTCCTCCTGGACCCCTCACACACCCCTCACACACACCTCTAAAACACAGTCCTCCTGGACCCCTTACACACCCCTCACACACCCCTCTAAAACACCCTCCTCCTGGACCCCTCACACACCCATCACACCCCTCACACACACCTCTAAAACACAGTCCTTCTGCACCCCTCACACACCCCTCACACACTCCTTTAAAACACAGTCCTCTTGCACCCCTCACACACCCCTCACACACCCCTCTAAAACACAGTCCTCTTGCACCCCTCACACACCCCTCACCCACCCCTCTAAAACACAGTCCTCCTGGACCCCTTACACACCCCTCACACAGTCCTCCTGGACCCCTTACACACCCCTCTAAAACACCCTCCTCCTGGACCCCTCACACACCCCTCACACCCCTCACACACACCTCTAAAACACAGTCCTCCTGGACCCCTTACACACCCCTCACACACACCTCTAAAACACAGTCCTCCTGGACCCCTTACACACCCCTCACACACCCCTCTAAAACACCCTCCTCCTGGACCCCTCACACACCCCTCTAAAACACAGTCCTCCTGCACCCCTCACACATCCCTCACACCCCTCACACACACCTCTAAAACACAGTCCTCCTGGACCCCTTACACACCCCTCACACACCCCTCACACCCCTCACACACACCTCTAAAACACAGTCCTCCTGGACCCCTTACACACCCCTCTAAAACACAGTCCTCCTGCACCCCTCACACATCCCTCACACCCCTCACACACACCTCTAAAACACAGTCCTCCTGGACCCCTTACACACCCCTCACACATCCCTCACACCCCTCACACACACCTCTAAAACACAGTCCTCCTGGACCCCTTACACACCCCTCACACATCCCTCACACCCCTCACACACACCTCTAAAACACAGTCCTCCTGGACCCCTTACACACCCCTCACACACCCCTCACACCCCTCACACACACCTCTAAAACACAGTCCTCCTGGACCCCTTACACACCCCTCTAAAACACCCTCCTCCTGGACCCCTCACACATTCCTCACACACCCCTCTAAAACACAGTCCTCCTGCACCCCTCACACATCCCTCACACCCCTCACACACACCTCTAAAACACAGTCCTCCTGGACCCCTTACACACCCCTCACACACCCCTCACACCCCTCACACACACCTCTAAAACACAGTCCTCCTGGACCCCTTACACACCCCTCTAAAACACCCTCCTCCTGGACCCCTCACACATTCCTCACACACCCCTCTAAAACACAGTCCTCCTGCACCCCTCACACATCCCTCACACCCCTCACACACACCTCTAAAACACAGTCCTCCTAGACCCCTTACACACCCCTCACACCCCTCACACACACCTCTAAAACACAGTCCTCCTGGACCCCTTACACACCCCTCACACACCCCTCTAAAACACCCTCCTCCTGGACCCCTCACACACCCCTCACACACACCTCTAAAACACAGTCCTTCTGCACCCCTCACACACCCCTCACACACCCCTCTAAAACACAGTCCTCCTGCACCCCTCACACACCCCTCTAAAACACAGTCCTCCTGGACAAGGACGGATTAAGGATAGTCTGGGCCCCTGGGCCCCTGAGCCCCCCCCCCCCCCTCCAAAAACATAAATAAATTAATACATTAAACAACCTGTCAATAACTAACCCTAACACAAGAATCTATTTTATATAAGTTTCTTTCTACTCTTCTTTCTTGCAAAGTCATCCACTAATTCATCAAAATTAATCTGTCTGACCAAATCTGATTCAATGGCCAGAAGTGACAGTGAGTTCAGGCGGTTTTGGCGCATCCTAATCCTGAGTTCATTCTTAATACGAGCCAGTTTGGAGAATGAACGCTCCCCTTCACAATTTGTGATAGGCACAGTCAAAAAAAGTCTAAGTGCTATGTAGACATTTGGAAAGGTTGACTGTAAATTCAAATTGATCATGGTTTTGAGCATTTTACTGGGACATTTTTCTTTTTCTGTTATGAATGATTTGTATTGTATCAATTCATCTGCCAGGCTCATGTTCAGATCTGAAGGATATGCTGCAGCGAGTGAGTTAGCCTTTAAAGTGAGCTCACTGTTGGACATATTGTCAGGCATGAAAAGAACATCAAATAGCTCAGTTAAGTGTGTGTATGCATTCAAACTGCTTGAAATTGCTTGTCTTAAATTTAAAGTCTCTGCGCTTAAGAGAAATTGAACATAATAATTTTGAAACAATACAAATTCAGAAACATTAAGTAAGGGCCTGAATCGCATATTTGCAACAAAACGTCTGTTATGAAATATGGTAGCTTGCCTGGCAATTTGTAGGGCCCTAGAAAGTCAAGGAGCCATGGTAAACGACTTCTATAAAAGTCAAGGGCCCCATAGCAGGGGCCCTCGTGATCAAGGGCCCTCTAATGGTATGCCCTGCTCTTCTCTAGGGCCCCCTGGTAGGGGCTCTCATAACCAAGGCCCTCTAAAAATATGCCCCCCTCTTTCCTAGGACCTCTAATAGCCAGAAGTCGAAGTCAGAGCAGTGCCACAACGCCTCATCCATTTTCATAAGGGGCCCAAAAGTATGGCTAGGGGCCCCAAAAGCATGGCTAGGGGCCCCCAAGAGGCCCTGGGGTCAAAGTCCCTAATAGTCAGAGGATCCTTAAAATGGAGGGCCCTCGGAAATAAAAATATATTGTATCATAAATGTTGATAGGCATCGCAAAATGTTTTGGGCAAGGGCCCCCCCGGGGCCCCCTGACCTCAAGGGCCCCTGGGCGCTGGCCCCACTGGCCCGGTCAGTAATCCAGCCATGCTCCTGGACCCCTCACACACCCCTCACACACCCCTCTAAAACACAGTCCTCCTGCACCCCTCACACACCCCTCTAAAACACAGTCCTCCTGCACCCCTCACACACCCCTCACACACCCCTCTAAAACAGTCCTCCTGCACCCCTCACACACCCCTCTAAAACACAGTCCTCCTGCACCCCTCACACACCCCTCTAAAACACAGTCCTCCTGCACCCCTCACACACCCCTCTAAAACACAGTCCTCCTGCACCCCTCACACACCCCTCTAAAACACAGTCCTCCTGCACCCCTCACACACCCCTCTAAAACACAGTCCTCCTGCACCCCTCACACACCCCTCTAAAACACAGTCCTCCTGCACCCCTCACACACCCCTCTAAAACAAAGTCCTCCTGCACCCCTCACACACCCCTCTAAAACACAGTCCTCCTGCACCCCTCACACACCCCTCTAAAACAAAGTCCTCCTGCACCCCTCACACACCCCTCTAAAACAAAGTCCTCCTGCACCCCTCACACACCCCTCTAAAACACAGTCCTCCTGCACCCCTCACACACCCCTCTAAAACACAGTCCTCCTGCACCCCTCACACACCCCTCTAAAACACAGTCCTCCTGCACCCCTCACACACCCCTCTAAAACACAGTCCTCCTGCACCCCTCACACACCCCTCTAAAACACAGTCCTCCTGCACCCCTCACACAACCCTCTAAAACACAGTCCTCCTGCACCCCTCACACACCCCTCTAAAACACAGTCCTCCTGCACCCCTCACACACCCCTCTAAAACACAGTCCTCCTGCACCCCTCACACACCCCTCTAAAACACAGTCCTCCTGCACCCCTCACACACCCCTCTAAAACACAGTCCTCCTGCACCCCTCACACACCCCTCTAAAACAAAGTCCTCCTGCACCCCTCACACACCCCTCTAAAACACAGTCCTCCTGCACCCCTCACACACCCCTCTAAAACAAAGTCCTCCTGCACCCCTCACACACCCCTCTAAAACACAGTCCTCCTGCACCCCTCACACACCCCTCTAAAACAAAGTCCTCCTGCACCCCTCACACACCCCTCTAAAACAAAGTCCTCCTGCACCCCTCACACACCCCTCTAAAACACAGTCCTCCTGCACCCCTCACACACCCCTCTAAAACACAGTCCTCCTGCACCCCTCACACACCCCTCTAAAACACAGTCCTCCTGCACCCCTCACACACCCCTCTAAAACACAGTCCTCCTGCACCCCTCACACACCCCTCACACACCCCTCTAAAACACAGTCCTCCTGCACCCCTCACACACCCCTCTAAAACACAGTCCTCCTGCACCCCTCACACAACCCTCTAAAACACAGTCCTCCTGCACCCCTCACACACCCCTCTAAAACACAGTCCTCCTGCACCCCTCACACACCCCTCTAAAACACAGTCCTCCTGCACCCCTCACACACCCCTCACACACCCCTCTAAAACACAGTCCTCCTGCACCACTCACACTTCTCATACCACTCACTCACACCCTCCACCTGCACCTCTCACATTCCTCACACACCCCTCACATGTACAGTATAGATAGTGTTGTGAAAAAGTATTCGCCCCCTTTTCCAATACTTAGGCTACGCCCTCCCCCCACCCTTGATCGAGGAGGGCCGAGGCCGTCACCCGCTCCTCCGACATGTGCACAGCCGTCAATCACCTCTTTTAGATTTGGTGTAGATTGGCTGGAGGATGTTGATTGGTTGGAGGATGTTGATTGGCTGGTACTGATTGGCTGGTACTGATTGGCTGTTACTGATTGGTGATGCTAGGTGGTGAGGTGTGTAAATTGTGCAGTGTTGGTTCTGATTCAGGGATTTTGTTGTGTGTGTCGGGGTGTGTGTGGGTGTGTGTGTGTAAGAGTGTGTGTGTGTGTGTGTGTGTGTAAGAGTGTGTGTGTGTGTGTGTGTGTGTGTGTAAGAGAGTGTGTGTGTGTGTGTGTGCTGGGTGCAGGCCAGCTCCCTGCAGAGGAACGGCTAGTTCTGAAGGGCACTGTGGAGGGTACAGCTGGTACTAAAGCTGCCAGACCTGCTCACATACGAGCAGTCATCTACTGCACACACACACTCACACACACACACACACACACACACACACACACACACACTCACACACCCTACACACACACACTCACACACACACACACACACACACACACACACACACAATGGAGTGTGTTCATCAGAAGTTATTGTTGTCGGTTTCCTAAAAGGCTCAGTGGCGACGGTCCCGCCCCCGTAATACAGCGGCATTGTTATGGAGGCGGTTACCATGGTAACTCCTGGTTACGGAGTGGGGTTACATTGTGATGGGAGGATAAAGAAAAATCAATCCACTCACGAGGAGTTTGTGACGGAATGGGGTGGGGTGGGGGTATCCATCATCACACCACAGCGGGGGGCAAAAATATTCACACTACAAACTGGAAGCTCTGGTATTTACACTGGAAGCTCCGGTACTGGAAGCTCTGGTGTTTACACTGGAAGCTCCGGTACTGGTAGCTCTGGTATTTACACTGGAAGCTCTGGTAGCTCTGGTATTTACACTGGAAGCTCCGGTATTTACACTGGAAGCTCCGGTATTTACACTGGAAGCTCCGGTATTGGAAGCTCTGGTATTTACACTGGAAGCTCCGGTATTTACACTGGAAGCTCCGGTATTTACACTGGAAGCTCCGGTATTGGAAGCTCTGGTATTTACACTGGAAGCTCCGGTATTTACACTGGAAGCTCCGGTATTTACACTGGAAGCTCCGGTATTGGAAGCTCTGGTATTTACACTGGAAGCTCTGAAACTGGAAGCTCTGGTATTTACACTGGACGCTCTGAAACTGGAAGCTCTGGTATTTACACTGGACGCTCTGAAACTGGAAGCTCTGGTATTTACACTGGAAGCTTCGGTATTTACACTGGACGCTCTGAAACTGGAAGCTTCGGTATTTACACTGGACGCTCTGAAACTGGAAGCTCTGGTATTTACACTGGAAGCTCCGGTACTGGAAGCTCTGGTAATTACACTGGAAGCTCCGGTATTGGAAGCTCTGGTATTTACACTGGACGCTCTGAAACTGGAAGCTCTGGTATTTACACTGGACGCTCTGAAACTGGAAGCTCTGGTATTTACACTGGACGCTCTGAAACTGGAAGCTCTGGTATTTACACTGGAAGCTCCGGCACTGGAAGCTCTGATATTTAAAATAAATATAATAAATTAATAAAAATACTAAAGTAAATAAATAAATAAATGCAAAAGAAAATAAATAAATAAACACAAAAGAAAATAAATTAATAAAAAATACTACAGTAAATAAATAAATATGAAAGGAAATAAATTAATAGAAAATAAATACAAAATGAAAAAATAATAAATAAATAAATGCGAAAGAAAATAAATAAATGAATTTAAAAGAAAATAAATTAATAAAAAATTTATACAAAAGTAAAAAAAAAACGTACAAAAGTAAATAAATTAATAAATAAATAAATATAAAATTAATAACAATCTATTTACAAATGTTATTATTATTTATTAGATGCGCTTTGTTTAACAGAACATTGAGAACATCCATCTCACCATTAAAGTCTTGCATCCTCTAAAAGTCTCTACAGGAACACTAAACCACAATGTGAGGACATTCCAGAGGAGCACAAACAGTTGAAAAGCCATTTTTAATGCTCTAGGACTCCACTGTACCACAGTGAAAGCCGTTATGTACTAATGTACGGAAAGTGGAAGCTCTGCAGGTTCGTGTGTGTGTGTGTGTGTGTCTGCATCCGAGCAGCTGCAGATCGCTTCCTTTTACCCAGCAGGGGCGTGGCCTGACAGAGCGCAGGTCAGCAGGGTCGGCACTCGGACCATCGAGTGACAGGTACCAGAGCTGAGATTCGAACTCAGAACCTTCAGATCTCCAGATAATCGCTGTGTGTGAGTGTTTTTGGTATCGGCTTCCTTTCCGTGTTGCTGTAACGGTAAGTCGGCTCATTAGGAGGAGCGTCCGTGTACTTTAGGCGTGTGAAGGCGTGTAATTGGGGCGTGGCTTGGGGAGGGGGGCGCCGTCGAGCGAATAAACACGACGCTTTAATACGGCGGCGTTCTGAAAGACGCGGCGGTCAGAAAACCCCCCCCGACCCCTCTCCCCGCCCACCCGTCCCCTTAATTAGCTTGTACTATTGATGGACTCCCAAGGACGTGTGGCATGTAATCTACGACCTGACACACACACACACACACACACACACACACACTTAAATACACACACACACACTTAAATACACACACACACACACTTAAATACACACACACACTTAAATACACACACACACACACAAACACACACACACACACACACTTAAATACACACACACACACACACATGCACACACACACACACACACACACACACTTAAATACACACACACACACACACACACACATGCACACACACACGCAAACACACTTAAATACACACACGCACACACACACACAAACACACTTAAATACACACACACACACGCACACACATGCACACACACACACTTAGATACGCACACTTGTGTACACACACTCACACACACTTAGATACACACAATTGTGTACACACACACACACACACTTGTACACACACACACTTGTACACACACACACACACACACACACTGGAGGGAATGCCCTTGCTTGACACACACACACACACACACACACCCTTGTACACACACACACTTGTACACACACACACACACATACACACTGTAGGGAATGCCCTTGCTTGACACACACACACACACACACACTTGTACACACAAACAGACTTAGATATAAACACTTGTGTACACACACTCACAAACACTTAGATACACACACACACTTGTACACACACACACACTGTAGGGAATGCCCTTGCTTGACACACACACACACACACACACACTTGTACACACACACACACACACACTTGTACACACACACACACACACAAACACTGTAGGGAATGCCCTTGCTTGACACACACACAAACACACACACACTTGTACACACACACACTTGTACACACACACACACACACACACACACACACTGTAGGGAATGCCCTTGCTTGACACACACACACACACACACACACACACTTGTACACACACACACACACAGACACACACACTGTAGGGAATGCCCTTGCTTGACACACACACACACACACACACACACACTTGTACACACACACACTTGTACACACACACACACACACACTGTAGGGAATGCCCTTGCTTGACACACACACACACACACACACTTGTACACACACACACTTGTACACACACACACACACACACACGTACACACACACACTTGTACACACACACACACACACACACACACACTTGTACACACACACACTTGTACACACACACACACACACACACACACACTGTAGGGAATGCCCTTGCTTGACACACACACACACACACACACTTGTACACACACACACTTGTACACACACACACACACACACACACACGTACACACACACACTTGTACACACACACACACACACACACACACACACACACACTTGTACACACACACACTTGTACACACACACACACACACACACACACTGTAGGGAATGCCCTTGCTTGACACACACACACACACACACACACACTTGTACACACACACACTTGTGCACACACACACACACACACACACACACTTGTACACACACACTTGTACACACACACACACACTTGTACACACACACACTCGTACACACACACACACACACACACACACACACACTGTTGGGAATGCCCTTGCTTGTCATTGCCCCGTTTCCTCTCGCCCCCGCAGAGCATCTTCCAGGGACTCGTCCGCAGCCGCGGGGTCACTCTCGCCCCCCACGTGACATCACAAGCGCCTCCTCGGGCGGCCAATCACGGCCAAGGACTCGGCTGCAGGGATTCCGGTGCATGTGAAGGAAAAGCCGCGACGCTGGGAGTCAAGGGGAAGATTCTCGCCCCTCCTCGTTCCTCTCTCGCCCCTCCTCGCCCCTCCTCGTTCCCCTCTCGCCCCTCCTCGCCCCTCCTCGTTTCCCTCTCGCCCCTCCTCGCCCCTCCTCGTTCCTCCTCGTTCCCCTCTCGCCCCTCCTCGTTCCTCTCTCGCCCCTCCTCGTTCCTCCTTGTTCCCCTCTCGCCCCTCCTCGTTCCTCCTCATTCCCCTCTTGCCCCTCCTCGTTCCTCCTGCCGTCCCTGTGGATCAGGATAGTAACGTCACCCCCCCCCCCCCCCCCCACGGCTCCCTGTCGTCCTCCTGCTCTCTCGCTCCACCACTCGCTGATGCTCCTCCTCCTCCTCATCCTCGCATCCTGGCTGCACATCCTGCCAGCTGAAGCTGGGAGCAGCGTCGCTCTCGCATCACCTCCTGCATCACCTCCTGCATCACCTCCTCATCTCCGCTTCTTCTGCTTCTTCTCAGGTAGGAACCTCTCACGTCCGTCTGGATCTTCTAACGTTCTTCTAACGTTCCTCCTAACACTCAGTGTTGTGTTTTGCTTGTAGTGCCGCCACCATGTGTGTGTGTTTGGGGAGGGATGGGGGGTGTTTGGGACAGTTTTGGAAGCACGGGGGCGTTCCTGCCGATCTTCAGGTACAGCGATTATTTTTCTCCGCTCCCTCAGCGCCGGCAGGAATTGTGACTGAGCTTCGACACCTCACTCCTCCAGCGTGGAGAGTAAATAAATACTAAATAAATATAAGATAAACGACGCGTCCACCTGCATTCCTGCCGAGTTTCGGTGTTTGTTCGTGAACTTCTGCTCTGGTGGACCCACAGCGGAACGTTCTCCAGAACATCTGAGGACTTTCCGCCTTTAAAAACTGATTAAAAGTCCAGAATGTTGTTCCCACATCACAGATTTGGGATGAATTGGAACTCTGATGGGTAGCGACATCAGAGCCTGAGCACACGAGTGCTGATGTGGGCACAAATGTCCACACACACACTCCAGAAGCCGTTCCAGAAGTTGTTTTGGAACGTGGCGTCCACATAGTTCATTCCTCGTATGTTCTCTGCGCTCTGATTGGTCGAGAGCTTGGTTGGAGGGTCCAGACCTTCAGCCGGTCAGTCGCCGTGGTTCGTACGGTCATGACTTCTCGTCTGTGCTGGTTGAACTTGGACGACTTTGAAACGACCTTGGCGGGACTGAGGGTTACCGATGAGACGCGGGGCGTAGGTATGTGGACGCGGGGCGTAACTGTCCAGAGTCGCCTCCCTGAATGAGCTTTCCGCAGTTATTTGGAGTGTGCGTATGGGAATTTGTGCCCACTGTAGGACGGCTCAGTTGTGGAGTTCAGGCTGCACCGGTGTGCACGGGCAGTCAGGGTCTGATCCCATCTACAGAATAAATGATGTTTAATGTTTATTTGGGACGTAACCCTGTGTGTGTGTGTGTGTGTGTGTGTGTGTGTATGTGTGTGTGTGTGTGTGTGTGTGTGTGTGACCTCTGTGTGGAGCTGAGAGTGTGTGTGTGTGTGTGTGTGTGTGTGACCTCTGTGTGGAGCTGAGAGTGTGTGTGTGTGTGTGTGTGGCTCAGGGTGGAGTGATGTTTACTCTCTTCAGTAAGAGTGTGTAAAGTGTGTAAGAGAGTGTGTGTACAGTGTTCAGGTGTGTGTGAGTGTGTGGTGCAGTGTGTTAGGTGTCTAAGAGAGTGTGTACAGAGTGTTCAGGTGTGTCTATAGTGGGAGGAGGTATGTTAAGGAGTGTGTGTGATAGTGTGTGTATAGAGTGTTCAGGTGTGTAAGCGAGTGTGTGTGTGTGGCTCAGGGTGGAGTGATGTTTACTCTCTTCAGTAAGAGTGTGTAAAGTGTGTAAGAGAGTGTGTGTACAGTGTTCAGGTGTGTGTGAGTGTGTGGTGCAGTGTGTTAGGTGTCTAAGAGAGTGTGTACAGAGTGTTCAGGTGTGTCTATAGTGGGAGGAGGTATGTTAAGGAGTGTGTGTGATAGTGTGTGTATAGAGTGTTCAGGTGTGTAAGCGAGTGTGTGTGTGTGGCTCAGGGTGGAGAGATGTTTACTCTCTTCAGTGAGAGTGTGTTAAGTGTGTAAGAGAGTGTGTGTACAGTGTTGAGGTGTGTGTGTGTGTGTGTGTGTGTGTGTTAGGTGTAAGAGAGTGTGTATACAGAGTTCAAG
>NC_085988.1:86021371-86083871 GCF_030014385.1 Trichomycterus rosablanca | reverse complement strand
GATCATTCTTAGCACTGCAATGACACTGACATGGTGGTGGTGTGTTAGTGTGTGTTGTGCTGGTATGAGTGGATCAGACACAGCAGCGCTGCTGGAGTTTTTAAATACCGTGTCCACTCACTGTCCACTCTATTAGACACTCCTACCTAGTCGGTCCACCTTGTAGATGTAAAGTCAGAGATGATCGCTCATCTATTGCTGCTGTTTGAGTCGCCCATCTTCTAGACCTTCATCAGTGGTCACAGGACGCTGCCCACGGGGCGCTGTTGGCTAGATATTTTTGGTTGGTGTACTGTTCTCAGTCCAGCAGTGACAGTGAGGTGTTTAAAAACTCCAGCAGCACTGCTGTGTCTGATCCACTAATACCAGCACAACACACACTAACACACCACCACCATGTCAGTGTCACTGCAGTGCTGAGAATCATCCACCACCTAAATAATACCTGCTCTGTGGGGGTCCTGTGGGGTCCTGACCATTGAAGAACAGCATGAAAAGGGGTAACAAAGCATGCAGAGAAACAGATGGACTACAGTCAGTAATTGTAGAACTACAAAGCTCATACACTAGACTAAACACCAGCAGTGTTTTTGACCGAGAGGTTGGGGGAGCATGACCCCTGCAGACCCTGAACAGTAACAGGACGGCGGTGGACGGTGTTAGATGGATCGAACCCTCAGTTCCTCTCCGTCTGCTGCACCACAACCACCATGCAAACACCCTGGCGTGTTGCCATGGAGACCAGGCCTCATGCCCACCATGGCGTACCCACTCACGCTGTCGGGTCTCCCTGTGTGGAAGGATCGGGGTCGATAGCTCCTCCCCGTCACCACTATCTACAGCAGGAGGACCTTGCCTAAATCCCTCGGGTTCCATCCACGTTCCCCTCAGGGCCGCTCCCGGCCGCCGGGGCACCAGGATTACATCCGAATCCCGCCAAAACTGCAGGCTAAACATGTCCACCCAGATACGGCGGCACCGTAACAACAGTAATCAGGTCTCAGCAGGCGGCCGTGGCGCGGCGGCTCCGGAAACCGCTCGTACTCACCAATTACAGCGCGGCGGACGGGGGGTTCCGTCTCTGAGTCACGCCGGCGGCCCTGTGTGGAAACGTCCGTGTGCACCCCTCTGTTCTGGTCATCAGTGAGGGGTTTAACCATTTAGACACGCCCGCTTCCCACCACTGCATTACCCACCCCAGTGTCTATACGGCTGTAGCTCATTCAACGAAACACGCTGTACTCTGAGTGCTCCTCCACCACCGGGGACACGGGGACGCCCCACCCGAGTGTAGCTGTTCTACACTGGTGTTTTGATGTTTGAAACACTGCAAACATCTCCTCAAACACCAGCCCAAATACAGCGCAAACACAGAAACATTCTCTTCAAACTCAAATCAACCTAAACACCAGCTTATACACTAGCACAAACACCAGATCATGTACTAGCATAAACACCAGCCTTCATACTGCCCTAATCACCAGCTCATACACTGACCTAAACACCAGCTCATACACTAGACTAAACACCAGCTCAAACACTGATCTAAACACCAGCTCATACACTAGACTAAACACCAGCTCATACACTAGACTAAACACCAGCTCATACACTAGACTAAACACCAGCTCATACACTAGACTAAACACCAGCTCATACACTGATCTAAACACCAGCTCATACACTAGACTAAACACCAGCTCATACACTAGACTAAACACCAGCTTATACACTAGACTAAACACCAGCTCATACACTAGACTAAACACCAACTCATACACTAGACTAAACACCAGCTCATACATTGGCCTAAACACCAGCTCATATACGAAACTAAACACCAGCTCATACACTAGACTAAACATCAGCCCATATATGAAACTAAACACCAGCTCATACACTAGACTAAACACCAGCTCATACACTGGCCTAAACACCAGCTCATATATGAAACTAAACACCAGCTCATACACTAGACTAAACATCAGCCCATATATGAAACTAAACACCAGCTCATACACTAGACTAAACACCAGCTCATACACTGGCCTAAACACCAGCTCATATATGAAATTAAAACCAGCTCATACACTAGACTAAACACCAGCTCATATATGAAACAAAACACCAGCTCATACACTAGACTAAACACCAGCTCATATAAAACTAAACACCAGCTCATACACTAGACTAAACACCAGCTCATATATGAAACTAAACACCAGCTCATACACTAGACTAAACATCAGCTCATATATGAAACTAAACACCAGCTCATACACTAGACTAAACACCAACTCATATATGAAACTAAACACCAGCTCATACACTAGACTAAATATCAGCTCATATATGAAACTAAACACCAGCTCATACACTAGACTAAACACCAGAACACACATGAAATTAAACACCAGCTCATACACTAGACTAAACACCAGCTCATACACTGATCTATACACCAGCTCATACACTAGACTAAACACCAGCTCATGCACTAGACTAAACACCAGCTCATACACTGATCTAAACACCAGCTCATACACTAGACTAAACACCAGCTCATGCACTAGACTAAACACCAGCTCATACACTGATCTAAACACCAGCTCATACACTAGACTAAACACCAGCTCATACACTAGACTAAACACCAGCTCATACACTAGACTAAACACCAGAACACACATGAAATTAAACACCAGCTCCACGGCGGCTTTTTATTTCTCCAAGTTTAACTTCATGTGATTAAGTGACGCTCGTTATGAATGCTAATTAGCTAAGCTAACGCCCTGCACATCTGCACCGGGCGCTGACGGCGAGTCTCATTATTTTATCGGTTCCAGCTGCAGATGTTTGTAATGGAGCTTCAGTTTTAACAGCGACGCTTCATTTATCACACAGTCGCTCTGAATCAGAGAGGATTGGGACGCGACCGATTAGCAAAGCTCAACAGAATTAGCATTTTTATTTGATTGCTCTTCATGGCGACTCGTGGTTAAAATTATTCATTCTTCATCCCGACAACAAGAGAGAAAATACTGAGAGCTGAGAGGAGCATAAATACAACAGAAATGATTCATTAACCAACTAAACGAGATACAACCAGAAGTATGTGGACGCCCCTGAATGAGTTCTACTGTTCCACCACATTTCCTGTTAGCAGTACAGCTGTTAAAAAAAAGCTGTATTTATTATTAACAGATTTTATATTATTATTAATATTATTTTTTTAAATATTATTATTATTATTTTCATTATTATTATTTTAAATTATATTATTATTATTATTATTATTATTATTGTTATTATTATTATTATTATTATTATTATTATTATTATTAATTATATTATTATTATTTAAAATAATTTTTTTTTTTTCATTATTATTATTATTATTTTTATTATTATTATTTTGAATTATATTATTATTATTATTATTATTATTTAAATGTATATTATTATTATTATTTTTAATATTATTATTAGTATTTTCATTAATATTATTTTTAATTATATTATTATTATTTTATTATTATTATTATTATTTTAAATTATATTATTATTATTATCATTTTATTATTATTATTATTATTATTGTTATTATTAATTATTATTATAATTATTATTTTAAATTATATTATTATTAATATTATTATTTAAATTTAAATTTATATTATTATTATTATTTTTAATATTATTATTATTATTTTAATTATTATTATTTTTATTTATATTATTATTATTATTATTATTATTAATATTGTTATTATTATTATTATTATTATTATTTTCATTATTATTATTTTAAATTATATTATTATTAATATTATTATTTAAATTTAAATTTATATTATTATTATTATTTTTAATATTATTACTAGTATTTTCATTATTATTATTTTTATTTATATTATTATTATTATTATTATTATTATTTTCATTATTATTATTTTAAATTATATTATTATTAATATTATTATTTAAATTTAAATTTATATTATTATTATTATTTTTAATATTATTACTAGTATTTTCATTATTATTATTTTTATTTATATTATTATTATTATTATTAATATTATTGTTATTATTATTATTATTTATAATTTTTATTGTTGTTAATATTATCATTATTATTATTACTATTATTTTAAATTATATTATTCATATTATTATTATTTTATTATTATTATTATTATTATTTTAAATTATATTATTCATATTATTATTATTTTATTATTATTATTATTTTATTATTATTATTATTCATATTTTTATTATTAATAATAATTATTATTATTATTATTATTTTGTTATTATTATTATTTTTATTATTATTATTATTATTATTATTCATATTATTATCATTATCATCATCATCATCATCATCATCATCAATCATTATTATTATTATTATTATTATTTTGAATTATATTATTATTATCATTATTACTGAGGACAGTTGTGACTAACACACGCCCCCTGCTACACGTGTGCAGTACCAACCTTTTCACCTGCACTGGACGGGTTCATACGGAGAGCCGTACTGCTCATGGAGAGTCATGCACCAATCTCCATTATCCCCCGTCTCTTTGCAGCACCATCGATCAGCCAGCAGAGGGCGTAACTGCAGCAGTTTCTGTTCTGAATTCTGTAACCGTATTATCAACGGATGCCCGGTAGCGGATCTGAGATTTAAACTTGAAACCTTGGGGGTTTCTCAGGTGCAGTATTGCCAGGTTGTCACTGTTGGGCCCCTGAGTGAGGCCCTTAACTCTCACAAACTCACTTAGTCATAATTGTAAGCCGTAAATGTAAATGTAAAGATGAGGTCTTAAGATTTCAGCAGTTTAATGTGGATTATTTGCATCTGTGGCATTTAGTGACTTACAGTTATGACTGAATACCATTTAATGTAATGGGGGTTAGGGGCCTTGCTCAGGGGCCCAACAGTGGCAACTTGGTGATGGTGGGTCTTGAACCTGCAACCTTCTGATTACTAGTCCAGTCTCTTAACCGCTGACCTGATGAGGATGGTGTGTAATAGGATGTGATGTTTGGTGTAAATACTCCGCTGTTTATGGTGTTTACGGTGTTTACAGTGTTTATGGTGTTTATGGTGTTTACGGTGTTGCATTACTGCATTAGCACTTGTGTAGAAATCAGAGCAGCGTGACTTCAGCGCCCGACTCTTTTTCCTTCCTTTTCTGGCTGACTTTGGCGGCGTGGTGGCGGCGGCGGCGCACCTGCTCCTAATTGGGTGTAAAATGATGCGCCGTTACGGCGGCGCGGTGTTGAGACGGCGGAGTGGAGTGTTTATTAAGCATTACATTCAGAATCAGAGCCGCTTAATGGCGTCCGACACCTTTAGCCTCGGCGATTTGAATGCGTGCCGCATAAATAATTCACGCCGGCTCGCTAATGGCGGCTCCGCCGATTTGTACTAACCTCGCTAACAACGTAATGGACTCGAGTCGGCTTTTATGCTAGCCCGCGCTCGCGGGGAGCTTAATGAGCGGCGTAGAGAGCGGTCCGGACCCCGCGCTAGCCCCCGCGCTCTGTTTCTTATGAAAGCGCTAATGGATGAGTGCACAGATGAAAAGGAAACGTAGCGGCAAGGAACGTAGCGGCGTAAATACTGTGGTGCAGGTGTTTCTGCTTTCAGAGATCCTGCACTGAGTGGAAGGATGTGATCGGGGTGTTTAAGGGTTTAATTGGTCGTTAGCAATGGAGAAATAGGAGATTTTGAGGTCATGTAGCCAGAAGTCCAGAGAGCATAATGGGCGGGGTTTTAGAGGTGAACTCGGGGTGGAAGGGTTGTGGTGTTTATTTCTCCTCCATCATCCTGATCAGCACCAGATACCTGTGGGCACCTTCAGGCTCTGTGTGGAGACTGTTTAAGAGGAAACGCTGGTGTTTGTGCTGAATGATGGTGTTTGATGAGGAAAACTGAACTGTAGATGTTTGGTGTTTGATAGTGTTTACAAAAGAATGTTGGTGTTTTAAGGAGAATAATAGGGCTTGCGTGTGTATGTTAGTGTTTAATGATGAATGGTGTTTACTGGTTAATGTGGGTATTTAATTGTGTCACTGTCACTGGTCCCTTGACCGGAGGTGGTCGTGGGGGCGCTGGGTTTAATTGTGTAGGCTGGTGTTTATTGGTTTATGTTGGTGTTTGATGGTGGATGTGAGTGCTTGATGGTGATTGTTGGAGTTTAATGGTTAGTGTTCACTAGTGAATGTTGGTGTTTAATAGTCAATCTTAGTGTTTTTCTGGCAGATAATGGTTGATGTCGATGATTGGAGGCAAATCTCAGTGTTTAATGGGTAATGTGTTTTTTTACAGTTAATATTAGTGTTTAATAGTGAATGCTGGTGTTTAATTATTAAATTTGTGTGTTTAATAGTTAGTGTTGGTGTTTTGTGGTGGACTTTGGTGTTCGATGGTTAATGTTGGTGTTGTAAATAGATAGATCACTTTATTAATCCCATAGGGAAAGTTTTGTTAATATTTAATTGTTAGCGTTGGTGTTTTTTTTTGGTGTTTAATGGTTATTGTTGGTATTTGTGGCCTTATGTTTATGAAAGGGAACTAAATTAAGTTCAAAGTATTTTTTTTCATTATTATTGGTGTTTAATGGCTATTGTTAGTGTTTTGTAGTGGACCTTGGTGTTGATTGTTTATGATGGTGTTGAATAGTGAATGTTGGTGTTTTGTTGGTATTTATTTGTTAGTGTTGGTGTTTTGGGGCAAATTTCAGATTTTAATGGTTAATGTTGGTGTTTTATAGTGATGTTGGTGTTTGTGACCTTATGCTTGAGAGAGGTGCTATATACGTTTAAAATATAATTACTGATGGTGTTTATTAGTTAATGTTGGTGTTTGATGGTATTTAATTGTTAGCATTGGTGTTTTCTTGGTGTTTACTGGTTAGTGTTGGTGCTTTGTGGTAAATTTTGGTGTTTGATAAGATTTAGTTATTAGTGTTGGTGTTTTCCTGGTGTTTACTGGTTAGCGTTGGTGTTTTGAGGCGAAGTTTTGTGTGTAATGGTTAATGGTATTTGATAGTGAATGTTGGTGTTTGTGAGCTTATATTAGTGAAAGGTGTTGTATACGTTTAAATCATTATTGCTGATGTTGGTGTTTGCTAGTGAGTGCTGGTGTTTTGTTAGTGTTTACAGGAAAATAAAGACCTGTTTGTCATTGTAAATCCAAATGAATTGAAGACAGACGTGAATCCCGACGTAAATAAACGGTACAGACCTTCAGATAAAGAAGAAGTTAGTAAGGTGTGGCTGAAACTACTAAACTAAATGATTAGCTGGGGTGTCCACATACTTTTGGCCAGTTAGCGGTGGCTGAAGCTCCGCCCCCTTCTGATTGTTTAAAAATGACCGTCATTTCCGGAGAGCAGTGGCGGTGTTAAGTGTTCCCTCCTCTGTACCTTCAATCTGGCCTGAAAACAGGGGGGCGAGCGAGGAGGTCCGACCCAAATCCCAAATCCCCCCCCCCCCAACCATCGCGGAGGTTTCAGTAAAGCTGATGTAACTCGGGGTAACGGGTCGGAGACGCCCGGCAGAACTCCAGCGCTCAGTCTGCTCCCGAAACTCACGTCTCACTCTTATTACTACAAAAGAACCGCGAGGCTTTGATCTTCTTTCATCTGTAACCAAAAATACACAATAACGAAACAAAATAAACACTTAAAAATACAGCGTCCATACAACCAAACTAATACTGCACTCTGCTGTTGTTGGTGTTTTATGGTGATTCATAGTGTTTGTTGCTGTAGGTGTTTAATAATGATTCATGTTATTTGCTGTTGGTGTTTGTTGTGATTAATGGTGTTTTTGATGGTATTTGATGATTAATGGTGTTCGTTATTGTTGGTGTTTGGTAATTATTAATGTTATTTGTGTGATTGATGGTATTTGATGATTAATGGTGTTATTGTTGGTTTGATAATAAATAATGAACTTTGCTGTTGCTGGTGTTTGATGGTGATTAATAGTGTTTGTTGCTGTAGGTGTTTAATAATGATTCATGTTATTTGCTGTTGGTGTTTGTTGTGAATAATGGTGTTTTTGATGGTATTTGATGATTATGATTAATGCTATTTGGTATTGTTGGTGTTTAATAATGATGAATGCTGTTTATTATTGTTGGTGTTTGATGGTGATTAATGTTATTTGTGTGATTGATGGTATTTGATGATTAATGTTATTTGTTATTGTTGGTGTTTAATGGTGATTAATGTTATTTGTTAGTGTTGGTGTTTAATGGTGATTAATGTTATTTGTTAGTGTTGGTGTTGTGTGATGGATGGTGTTTGATGATTACTAGTGTTATTGTTGGTGTTTGATAATAAATAATGGACTTTGCTGTTGTTGGTGTTTGATGGTGATCATTGGTGTTTGTTGTTGGTGTTTGATGGTGATTTGCAGTGTTTGTTGCGGTTGTTTTTTAATAATGATGGTGTTTGCTGTTGTTGGTGTTTGATGGTGATTAATGGTGTTTGTTGTTGGTGTTTGATGGTGATTAGCAGTGTTTGTTGCGGTTGTTGTTTAATAATGATGGTGTTTGCTGTTGTTGGTGTTAGGTGAGATTGATGGTGGTCGTTATTGTTAGTGTTTGATGATTAATGGTGTTTGTTATTGTTGTTGTTTGATGTTTAATGTTGTTGTTGGTGGTGATTAATGGTGTTTGTTATTGTTAGTGTTTGATGATTAATGGTGTTATTGTTGCTGTTTGGTGGTGATTAATCGTGGATGTTATTGTTGGTGTTTGGTGGTGATTAATGGTGTTTGTTATTGTTAGTGTTTGATGATTAATGGTGTTATTGTTGGTGTTTGGTGGTGATTAATGGTGTTTGTTATTGTTAGTGTTTGATTGTTTTGGTTCGTGTCAGTATTTGTAGCGGGTTTAGTCCTAGTAAACTTAAAATTATAAATCATTCATTATACACAACTGACGGGTTATAAACACACACTGTGTATGTGTGTGTGTGTGTGTGTGTGTATATATATATATATATATATATACTGTATGTATATATTAGTGTGTGTGTGTGTGCGTGTGTGTATTAGTGTGTGTGTATTAGTGTGTGTGTGGTGAGACAGACTGGAGGTCAGCGGGGGAGTTTGGCTGGAGGACAGGTCCACATGTCTGTACTGTAGGAAGCTCTGATGGATGATGTGACCTTTACAGTATGACTGAGCACTGATCTCGGTCGAGAAAGCCTCAGTCGGTGTTCCAGTTCATCCCAGAGCTGTTGAGTGTGGCTGAGCTCAGGGCTCTGTGCAGGACACGGAGTTTCTTAATGCTGGAACAGGAGAGGTCCTTCCCTAAACTGTTGCTGCTAAGTCAGAATCACATCATTTCCTTCATATCAATGATGTTTAACATTTGTTAGTGATGGTTACTGACGGATGATGCTGATACTGGTACTGATGCTGATACTGATGCTGTACTGGTATTAAAAATGATGCTGATGCTGGTACTGATGCTGGTACTGATGCTGGTACTGATGCTGATGCTGGTACTGATGCTGATGCAGGTACTGATGCTGATGGTGCTGATGCTGATGCTGGTACTGATGCTGATGGTACTGATGCTGGTACTGATGCTGATGCTGGTACTAATGCTGATGCTGGTACTGATGCTGATGGTACTGATGCTGTACTGGTATTAAAAATGATGCTGATGGTGCTGATGCTGATGCTGGTACTGATGCTGATGGTGCTGATGCTGATGCTGGTACTGATGCTGGTACTGATGCTGATGATGTTGGTACTGATGCTGTACTGGTATTAAAAATGATGCTGATGGTGCTGATGCTGATGCTGGTACTGATGCTGATGGTACTGGTACTTATGCTGATACTGATGCTGGTACTGATGCTGATGATGTTGGTACTGATGCTGTTGGTATTAATGCTGGTACTGATGCTGATGGTACTGGTACTGATGCTGATGATGCTGGTGTTTGTACTGACGCTGGTACTGGTATTAAAAATGATGCTGATGCTGATGGTGCTGATGCTGGTTCTAATGCTGATGGTGCTGATGTTGGTACTGACCCTGGTTCTGGTATTAAAAATGATGCTGATGCTGGTACTGATGCTGATTGTGCTGATGCTGATGGTACTGATGCTGGTACTGATACTGATGCTGGTACTGATACTGTTATTAAAAATGGTAATGATACTGTTGTGGCTAAAACACGTGGATTATGTAATTAGGAGGGGCGTCCCAATACTTTTGTCCCTGTAGTGTTCAGGAACACTAAACCTAAGACCGCGTTTGATGGAGTCTGTTGGAGTTTATTTGGTTGAAGAGGATTCTGGGTAATAAAAAGCCCTCTGTGGTGCCTCTGATTGATGATCCCGACACTCTCGCCCCTACAGCCAGTAAAGCGCTTCAGAACAGTTCCAGCCTGATGAAAGATGGAGGGAAGAGAGTGAAACGAGCTGAACTGGGACTCGGACCGGGCGGGGCTCGGCGGGGAGCGGACGCGTTTGATTTTGGATGTGTTTTTAGCGGGTCCAGACGGGGTCGAGTCCTTCCCTCCCCGTCCCTGAATAAATGAGGGGCGAGCGGCATGATGAAGTCTCATTTAGAGCCGAAAGTGGCTTCAGGAGTCTCCTCGCTCCCCGAATCAATCACCCCGATCCCTCCACCACCTCCTTCACCTCCTCCACCCCCCTCACTGCTCACCGCTCCAACCTTCAGCTCCTCGTTCTTATCATCTGCTTCACCACGGGCATCAATCACTCCGCCCCTCAGTGGTACCCGCGCCGGGATCAGAGGGGGTTTATCTTCCACCTCCTGAGTGTTGAGGGCAATAACACCTAGTTTAATATGCCCAGGGTAAAGACTATTCTTCAACACTGGTGTATATGGGATGGGGGGGGGGGGGGGGGGGGCAACAGTTTAGGGAAGGCCCTCTGCTGTCTCATAATTGTACTCCTGGTAAACAGGGGGCGTGGTTTGATGGGTTTATCGTGTAGCATTGTTGGAACATTGATTTCCTGTTGAACACATTAGGGATGAACTGGAACGACGACTGTGAGCCAGGCCTGATGCTCTCTGCACTGAATATATTAATGCCTGTGGTGTCCACGATACTTTTGACTCTGTTGCTCCACATATGATCTGATCTCTGAGGTTTTGAGAAGGTGGGAACGTTTTGCCCGAGATTTTTTGGGTGCTCCATTGGCGCTACGTGACCTTCGCCTCTCTGCCCGGCGCCAGCGTGGGCGGGTGAAGTACGGGCGGGTGAAGTACGGGTCTCACGGAGGGACAGAAAGGTCAGACGTGTCCACTTCGGTTTCCTGTTCACGGGTTCAGTCTCAGCGTTTAGGAAACATTAGCGCTGAAACAGCGAGAGCTTCGATATCGATTCACCGCCTAATGAACATTTATTACACATGACTCGGGTTCAGCAAACGTGGATCCAACCGACGGCGTCTGCGCTTTTTAAATTTGTACCGGTGCAACCGGCCGACGCCCACTAAGATACGATTGGCTGTGCTTGTAGTGTGGAGGGGCGGTTAATGGTCAACAGGGTTTCTCACTGCGGTTGAGAAGGCTTTCCGCATAGATCACTATAACAAAGATCTGTGTGACTCCTCCTCTGGTAGGTGAAAAGAAGCGGTCCGAGGACCTCCCCGGTCAGAATGGGGGTCTGCAGCAGCATGGGAATCGGATACGACTACATTGGGGACTTAAACAGAGAAAGGATGTTTGGATTCACATTCAATTCATTGAGTCATTTCACTAAATCGAAGAACCGATCAGCGGAGAGTCGATTAATTTGCGTCTAGTAAGTGATTCAGCCAACCGAGTCATTGAGGAGTCGTATAGAAGAGTCGTTCGATACAATTCATTCGTTTGTGCCTGTGAGTCACTTTATTTGACTCACTTTAGAGAATCAAATTGTCTTCAGAATGCTGAGATCCAGGGTTCGAATCCTCAGCGGTGCTATCAGCCGGTTGGGCGACTACATACAGATACAGTCATTATTGGCTACGTCTAAGGGAGGGGGGTTGTTATGGGTTGGCGCCCTGTCCAGGGAGTGTCACTGCATTAGGAAAACCAGGATCCACAGCGACCCTGATCAGAATACAATGGTGGAAAACCTTAATTTGGTGTAGTGGTAACTCAGTGGTTACTGGTGTAGTAATCAGAAGCACTGCCAATCCAGGGCCGAATCCCCAGCAGTGCTATCGGCCTGCCGGGTGTCTACATACAGACGTAGGCATTATGTGGGGGGGTGGGGGGGGTGGCACTCTGGCCGGGGTGTGTCATTGGGGAATACCAGAACCCACAGCAACCCTGATCAGAATAAAATGGTTGTAAAGCTTAATTTGGGGCAGTGGTAGAGCAGCGGTTACTGGTGTAGTAATCAGAAGGTTGCCGGTTCAAGCCCGACCACTGCCAATCCAGGGTCGAATCCCCAGCAGTGCTATCGGCCGGCCGGGTGTCTCCATACAGACATAGGCATCATTGGGAAAGGGGGGGTTGGCACCCTGTCCTGGGATCCACAGCGACCCTGATCAGAAAAAATAGTCGTAAAGCTTAATTTGGTGCAGTGGTAGCTCAGCAGTTACTGGTGTAGTAATCAGAAGGTTGCCGGTTCAAGGCCGATCACTGCCAATCTGCCACTGTCGGGCCCCTGAGCGAGGCCCTTAACTCTTGGTTGCTTGAATTGTATTCACTCCACAAAGGTAAACGTAATATAGCAGACATTAGTGCCGGCCTGCCTCAGATCTCGGGTTAGAATCTCAGTGGTGGAGTATGGACGGTCTAAATCCTCCTTGCTGCTGTAACAGCGCCTCCTGCTGTCCGGTTACAGGAATACATTCTCTCTAAGCCTTCAACGTAAAGATGCAGATATTTCAGGGCTGGTAGGGGTGTTGTGTTAGCATCAGGACACAGCTGCAGAGACCCGGGTTCGAATCTCTGCAGAGAAGCCGGATGAGGGGTGTGGTTTTGAAATGTGACGTGTAACTTGGTCTGGTGTCCACATACTTTCCGCCGTGTTGTTTCCAGACTCACTCAGGCGTATTTCAGTGTTTGTCAGGGGGGCGGCGGGATTAAAACACGGTGTTTAATTACGGCGGGAACAAACTGCCCTCCGGTGGCTCCTGTTCCACATTATCCAGGGTCGATAAATCCACGTACCGTCCTCTGATTTAATTGGATTTAATGAATTGTGTGAATCACTGGGGCGGGCGGGGCAGGCGGGGGAGAGAGGGGGGGTGTTTATATCCTTTATTTTTTTAGCAGTAAACACAAACATGTCAAATTGAGGCCTGAGGGACGAGCCACCAGAACTTTAAATACATCAGCCTGAGAATAAACCGAAAGTATGTGGAAGCCTGACATTTGTAACATGCCTGTTTTGGCCAACAGGGGACGTGAATGCACCGATGCACTGAAAAATTTAGCCTGACTTGCTTTAGCATTGGGTGGGAAAGTGGGTGGGGCTTCTGAAGGTACAAGGACACTTCTTGATTAGGTGCAGATGAGGTGCAGAGACTGCTTTTGCTGGCGCCTACTGAGATACGATTGGCTGTGTGTGTAGGGTGGAGGGCGGTTAATGGTCGAGCAGGGTTCCCCACTGTCCTGCTCGCCTGTACTAGCAGCTGTGAATGCTATACCACAATCACCTCTGGTAGGTGAAAATAAGCGGTCCGCGGACCTCCTTGGTTAGGGTGGAGGTCCTGCAGCAGCGGGAGGAATCGGATATGACTAAATTGGGGACTTATAAAGAAAGAATGTTTGGATTCAGATCACTGAGTCACTTTACTGAATCAAATAATAGATGAGCCAACCAAGTCATATAAGGAGTCATATAGAAGAGTCGTATGAACTTAACGAATCACAGATAGAACCAATCAGACTCAGGAAAACATAAAGGAAGTAACAGAACCCAGAGATGAGCTTGAGTTACAAGGACACTTCTTAATTAGGTGCAGATGAGGCGCAGAGACTGCTTTTGCTTTCCTGTTGATTGGTTTAAAGAGCATCTTTGTACCTGTGTGACTGGCCGACGCCTACTGAGATACGATTGGCTGTGTGTGCACGCTTTTGGCACGCTATACCACGAACGCATCTGGTAGGTGAAAAGAAGCGGTCCGCGGATCTCCTTGGTCAGAGTGGAGGTTTGCAACAGAATAAGGAATTGGATATGACTAGATTGGGGACTTAAAGGGTCTGAGTTACTTTACTGAATCGAAGAATAGATCAGCAGAGTCGATTCATTTGCATCTAGTAAATGATTCAACCCACTGAGTCATATAAGGAGTCATATAGAAGAGTCGTATGAACTTAACAAATCACAGACAGAACGAATCAGACGCAGGTAAACCCAGAGAGGAGCTTGAGGTTGCTGGCGCCTACTGAGATACGATTGGCTGTGTGGCGGCTGAGAGGAGGAATTGAATACGAGTTTGGATTCAGATTTATTTCAGTGAGTCACTTCATTGAATCAAAGAACCGATCAGCAGAGTTGATTCATTTGCAGCTAGTAAATGATTTAGCCAATCGAGTCATATAAGGAGTCATATAGAAGAGTCGTATGAACTTAACGAATCACAGACAGAACCAATCAGACGCAGGTAAACCCAGAGAGGAGCTGAGGTACGAGGATACTTCTTGATGAGGTGCAGATGAGGCACAGAGACTGCTTTTGAAGCTCAGTTTAAAAAGATCGGCTCAACCATTATTGGTTGATACTGTTTAGAACGACGTCAGCGTTTATTTGTGCGGCGTTCTCGATCGCTAAACTTTCCCGCTAGCGCTAATCCCGCCGGGCTAAACAAATCAGCTGTAATCTGAGAGGAGAGGCGCGGCGCTTCATCACTTCTGATCAGTGATGAAAACGTCGGAATCTTTTAGCTTTTGGATGATTTACGTTTTCATTAGTTGCTAATGAGCTAATCAATACGTGATTTTACTGTGCATATGGAAATGTGAACGCACACACACACACACACACACACACACATACACACACACTGGCAGCTCAGTGGAGGTTCCAGGTCGTTAATGCTCGTTAAGAACCCGTAATACATTTATTACAGCAGCGTTCATTCATTCACTGAGTGTGTGAGTGAGTGAGTGTTTGAGTGAGTGTTTGAGTGAGTGTGTGAGTGAGAGAGTGAGTGGGTGAGTGAGTGGGTGAGTGAGTGGGTGGGTGAGTGAGTGGGTGAGTGTGTGAGTGTGTGAGTGACTGAGTGTGTGAGTGAGTGAGTGTTTGAGTGAGTGTTTGAGTGAGTGTGTGAGTGAGAGAGTGAGTGGGTGAGTGAGTGAGTGGGTGAGTGAGTGGGTGAGTGAGTGGGTGAGTGAGTGAGTGTGTGAGTGAGTGGGTGGGTGAGTGAGTGGGTGAGTGAGTGGGTGAGTGTGTGAGTGTGTGAGTGAGTGAGTGGGTGAGTGAGTGAGTGGGTGGGTGAGTGAGTGGGTGGGTGAGTGAGTGGGTGAGTGAGTGGGTGAGTGTGTGAGTGAGTGAGTGTTTGAGTGAGTGTTTGAGTGAGTGTGTGAGTGAGAGAGTGAGTGGGTGAGTGAGTGAGTGGGTGAGTGAGTGGGTGAGTGAGTGGGTGAGTGTGTGAGTGTGTGAGTGAGAGAGTGAGTGGGTGAGTGAGTGGGTGAGTGAGTGAGTGGGTGAGTGAGTGAATGGGTGAATGAGTGTGTGAGTGAGTGAGTGACTATGTATATGAGTGAGTGTGTATATGAGTGAGTGGGAATAATCACTCAGTTCTGAAAAAAATCTAATAAATAAATTAATTAATTAATTAAATAATATTCATCTTTATGATCAAATAATTCAGGGAATAAACACAATTCTGACAAATATCTCTAAATAAATAAATAAATAAGTAAATAAATAAATAATGAATGAATGAATAAATAAGTAAGTAAATAAATAAATAAGTAAATAAATAATTTTGTAAATAAATAAATTAATTAATTAATAAAATACATAAATAAATAAACGAATGAATGAATGAATAAATAAAATAATATCATATCAAAGAGAAAAAAATAATAATATTAAACTAATTGACCCAGATACAGTTGAGCTTAAAACATTTACATACACTGAGGATTTTATTGATTTAGAAAAAAATAATTATAAAAATAATAACAATTGAAATTATTTGAAATATCAAATAAAAACATTATTCATAAATGAAATCAGTTTAAATTAAATTAGTAATCCAGCAGCTTTGATTATTTAGAAAGCATTGTAGCAGAGCCTCTAATTCCTTATTACTAAATGTGATTGAACACCGCTGGTGACCTTTTGAAGAGTAAATTCAGAAAGTATTCACACCCTCTGATGTTCTGCACACTTTGTGTTGTGGGTTTGATGTTGAATGGATCTCGAATTTCAGCAGAGGAAGAGGAACCGGCTACGACTAAACTGGGAGAAAAGGGAGAAGATGCAGAAATAAATGAGACACTACAGCTTGTGCTCAGGTGCAGCCTATTTACTTTAATAATCCTTGAGACGTGACTGGAGCCCTTCAGCTACCAGAATTGATTGGACGTCATTCAGAAAGGAACAGACGGGTCTACAAGGACCCCCCCATTTTCCTTCACTGTCACGATAAGAATCAAACCCTGAGGACGCGTCTGTGGGTCTGAACCATCAAATACTGACGGGGCGTCGACCAGAGCCAGAAAAACTATCTGAGGGTTTGAGGGATTCCTGGAACACAGAGGCATCGATCACTGTGTTATAGATGAAAGAAAATAGAGGAGCGTCCTTATAAATAATAATAACGTCCTCTAGAGGGTGCAAAAGTGACCCCAATCATAAAGCCAAAACAACACAGTACAGTACAAACAGTAGTTTGGTCCAAACTTAGACCCCATAAATCATCTATAGGAGAATCTGAGAGAATCTGTCATGATAAACGGGACAAACTGCCTCAATCTGAAGCTGAAAAGCTTGTAGAGACGAATCCAAAAGATCTGCAGCTTCACTAAGGTTCTGAATACTAAATAAGAGCTTTTTCTCCATTTAGTCATATCCAATTCCTCAGGTGCAGTTCCCCCCTACCCTGATCGCTGAGAGCCGTACCTAACTCCGCCCCCTCTGAAACGTGGTGGAGGGCTGGTGCTTTAAAACATTGAGCACCAGAGATTTCAGCTTTTCATTTTGAATTATTAGCATAATCCTGCGCTGTGTTTAGTTCTGACAGACGGAGACGTGGATATGACTAAAATATCTCAGTAAAAACTCGTCTTTATTACATTTATGTCTCTTTGATTAAAACGTCATTTTTATTATTTATTGTTCTGCAGTTTGGACATTTTTATTATTCGACCGACTTCAGATCTGAGATTCTTTATAAAATCACCAAAATAAACCACAAAATAATTAAATATTTATTTTTATAATCAAATAAATCAGGGAATAAACACTCAGTTCTAAAAAAAATAAGCTTAATAAAATAAATAAATAAATAAATAAATAAGTAAATAAATAAATAAGTAAATAAATAAGTAAATAAATATATAAATAAGTAAATAAATAAATAAGTAAATAAATAAATAAATAAAAAGGTTAATCAATAAATAAGTAAATAAACAAGTAAATAGATAAATAAATCAGCAAAAAAAATACAAATAAATAAATAAATAAGTAAATAAATAAATAAGTAAATAAACAAATAAATAAGTAAATAAATAAATCCGTAAATAAATAAGTAAATAAATATATATATAATTAAGTAAATAAATAAATACATAAGTAAATAAATATATAATTAAGTAAATAAATAAATAAATAAGTAAATAAACAAGTAAATAGATAAATAAATCAGCAAAAAATAATACAAATAAATAAATATAAATAAATAAATAAATAAGTAAATAAACAAGTAAATAGATAAATAAATCAGCAAAAAATAATACAAATAAATAAATACAAATAAATAAATAAGTAAATAAATAAATAAATAAAAATGAATAAATACAGAAAGAAATAAAGAAATGAAAAAAAGAAAGAAAGAAGGAAATGAAAGAAAGAAAGAAAGAAAGAAAGAAAGAAAGAAAGAAAGAAAGAAAGAAAGAAAGAAAGAAAGAAAGAAAGAAAGAAAGAAAGAAAGAAAGAAATGGGTGATGAATGGGAGCAGCTGCTTCATGAAAGGACAAGCATGATACTAGCGTGGGCTTTGAGACGCCGGCGCGTTTAGCTTCCTGTACGCTCCACCACAAGGTTACCAGGCAACTCTCGTCGACGCACTGCCACGGCGGAATCCGAACTGTAAAGTGGCCCGAGATGAGCCCCCCTCTGAAGAGTGCAGGGGGCGGGGCGGGGTGTCGGGGCAAGGCGGCGTGTTCAAAAGATTTATTCTGATCACATTACAGAGATTCATTACAGCTTCCTGCAGGAATAAAGCTCAACTTCCTGCTTCTATTACAGGCGTCTTTATTCATCTGATCAAATCCTTCTAACAGTCTGGAGAACAGGAACTGGTACACGTCTGGTACACGTCTGGTACACGACTGGTACACGTCTGGTGCACGTCTGGTACACGACTGGTACACGACTGGTGCACGTCTGGTACACGACTGGTACACGTCTGGTACACGTCTGGTGCACGTCTGGTACACGACTGGTACACGACTGGTACACGTCTGGTACACGTCTGGTACACGTCTGGTACACGTCTGGTGCACGTCTGGTACACGACTGGTACACGTCTGGTACACGTCTGGTGCACGTCTGGTACACGACTGGTACACGACTGGTACACGTCTGGCACACGTCTGGTACACGACTGGTACACGTCTGGTGCACGTCTGGTACACGACTGGTACACGACTGGTGCACGTCTGGTACACGACTGGTACACGTCTGGTACACGTCTGGTGCACGTCTGGTACACGACTGGTACACGACTGGTACACGTCTGGCACACGTCTGGCACACGACTGGTACACGTCTGGTGCACGTCTGGTACACGACTGGTGCACGACTGGTGCACGTCTGGTACACGACTGGTACACGTCTGGTGCACGTCTGGTACACGACTGGTACACGACTGGTACACGTCTGGTACACGTCTGGTACACGTCTGGTACACGACTGGTGCACGTCTGGTACACGACTGGTACACGTCTGGTACACGTCTGGTGCACGTCTGGTACACGACTGGTACACGACTGGTACACGTCTGGCACACGTCTGGCACACGTCTGGTACACGTCTGGTGCACGTCTGGTACACGACTGGTACACGTCTGGCACACGTCTGGTACACGACTGGTACACGTCTGGTGCACGTCTGGTACACGACTGGTACACGACTGGTGCACGTCTGGTACACGACTGGTACACGTCTGGTGCACGTCTGGTACACGACTGGCACACGACTGGTACACGTCTGGTACACGACTGGTACACGACTGGTACACGACTGGTACACGACTGGCACACGACTGGTACACGTCTGGTACGCGTCTGGTACGCGACTGGTACGCGACTGGTACGCGACTGGTACGCGACTGGTACGCGACTGGTACGTGTCTGGTACACGACTGGTACACGACTGGCACACGACTGGTACACGTCTGGTACACGACTGGCACACGACTGGTACACGTCTGGTACACGACTGGCACACAACTGGCACACGTCTGGTACATGTCTGGCACCCTGGCACTGCCGGGCACCGAGTCTGGGCATCCTGGTGATCCACAAGACTTTAAATAAAGATTCGTGGACTTTACTTTCTACTTACCTACCAACCTCATGTACAATAAATATATGGCCAAAAGTGGACAGAACTGGGATTCAAACCAACATCCTTCTGATTAATAGCTACCACACCACCAAGTTTTCTTTTCTGTTCTACTCTATTCCATTTTTACTCTATCCTACTCTATTCTATTCTACTTTATTATTTACTATTCTTCTGTACTCTATGCATTTTATTTTATTCTACTCTATTCTATTCCATTTTTATGCTATTCTATTCTACTCAATTCTATGCATTGTATTCTATTCTACTCTGTTCTATTCTACTCTGTTCTATTCTACTCTATTCTATTCTAGTCTACTCTATTCTATTCTACTGTACTCTACTTTATTCTATTCTGTTCTTCTGTACTCTATTCTATTCTACTCTATTCTATTCTACTGTACTCTTATCTATTGTACTATATTCTACTGTACTCTATGCATTTTATTCTACTCTATTCTATTTCATTTTTATGCTATTCTATTCTATGCATTCTATTCTACTTTACTCTATTCTACTCTATTCTATTCTACTCTATTCTTTACTATTCTACTCTATTCTATTCTACTGTACTCTACTTTATTCTATTCTTCTGTACTCTATTCTATTCTATTGTACTGTATTTTTATCTATTGTACTATATTCTACTGTACTCTATTATGTTCTACTCTATTTTATTTTCTTCCATTCCACTCTATTATTTTTTATTCTATTCTACTCTATTTTATGCTACTGTACTCTATTCCATCTTATCCTATTCTATTGTATTTTACTCTATTCTACTCTGCTCTATTATTTTCTATTCTATTCTATTCTACTCTACATTAATAAGAATTGCGTTAGCGTTTGCTTTTTAGTTGTAAATCAGCCGTCACCTGTAATCACGTCCCATCCCGTCACCCCTCACCGTCCCTCACCTCCCCTCATAATCAGTGCATCAACACCCATTTCCATAGAGACGAGCGGGACGCCTGACGGAGAACCGCCGGAGTACGCCGCGCACCTGGAGGAGCCAAATAATGCATTTTGATTGGGTGATTAGCGCCGCGCCGCGCCGCTCTCGTTCTCCGCTAATGGGCTCTCCGAGAGGGGCGAGAGGAGGACGCAGATTTAAATCTATCTGGAGGTCGACAGCTGAGCGATAATACCGCCGCTAATGGAGTGTACAGTCACAGTCGCTATGGGAACGCTCGCGCGGGTTTTACTGGTTCGAGGAAGCTAGCGGAGATTTGCCACGTTGGCTCGGTCGGGATTAAGATGGGATCGGTGAGTCAGATCGCCCCGCGCCGCCGTGTTAAGGTAGATTAGCGACGCTAAGAAGGTCAGGAAGGTCCTGAAACCCTGAAACCACCACTGTACCACTACTGTTCAGTTCTCCGGCGTCTCCGGCGTCTCCGGCGTAGCTCCTGCTCATCAGATAAATCAGAGGTCAGCTGGATAGAGCTTACCACTGGGTAGCAACAGTTTAGGGAAGGAACCTTACTTGTTCTCCACAGAACACTACTGGGATGAACTGGAAGGCCAACCATGAGCCAGGCCTGTTTATCCAGGATCAGTTTCTGACCCCACAAAAGCTCCTATTACTGCTGTAGTTTTGGAAAGGGGTGTCCAACGAGCTAATGATCAAGCGTCCAGATACTTTTGAACATTTTGTCCATGACTGAATGATCATAACAAACAAACTCTAAGACTTATTTGAAGATCCGCTGGGTCAAAAATATATGGACAGTTAATTTGGTGATATATTGAAAGTTCTGAGAGATTATTATACACCGATCAGTCATAACATTAAAACCACCTCCTTGTTTCTACACTCACTGTCCATTTTATCAGCTCCACTTACCATATAGAATGGTGTGTTAGTGTGTGTTGTGCTGGTATGAGTGGATCAGACACAGCAGCGCTGCTGGAGTTTTTAAACACCGTGTCCACTCACTGTCCACTCTATTAGACACTCCTACCTAGTCGGTCCACCTTGTAGATGTAAAGTCAGAGACGATTGCTCATCTATTGCTGCTGTTTGACTCGGTCATCTTCTAGACCTTCATCAGTGGTCGCAGGACGCTGCCCACGGGGCGCTGTTGGCTGGATATTTTTGGTTGGTGGATGATTCTTAGTCCAGCAGTGACAGTGAAATGTTTAAAAATCCACTCATACCAGCACAACACACACTAACACACCACTGACCATGTCAGTGTCACTGCAGTGCTGAGAATCATCCAGCACCTAAATAATACCTGCTCTGTGGGGGTCCTGTGGAGGTCCTGACCATTGAAGAACAGGGTGAAAGGGGGTAACAAAGCATGCAGAGAAACAAATGGACTACAGTCAGTAATTGTAGAACTACAAAGTGCTTCTATATGGTAAGTGGAGATGATAACATGGACAGTGAGTGTAGAAACAAGGAGGTGGTTTTAATGTTATGGCTGATTGGTGTATGTATTGCTGTACATATAAATAAGGCTAGTCTGTCTTTTAAGCCTGGTGTTCCGTTCTCCCACTTTTCTGTTACGTTCCTGCTACACCAAGAGCAGCTCCAGTTTTATCTCCTCCAAAAACCCTCAAGTATGTGAGGACCTTGCTATAGCCATTCCAGCCCACTAGGTGGCAATGTTACATCTTCATATTTCATGTAAACCACACAAAGAAGAACCTGACCAGCACATGCATGGAACAGTGGTCTGTTCACCAGGTTTAAAGTGTCACTTGTGTAACTGGTCTGAAGCTCTTCAGAACAGGAACCTCCACCTGGTATGAAGATCTGAAAATCTGAACCTGACGCCAATCAAACGTTCCAAATCCAGATTTTGATAAACATTGTGGTTTCTTTCAGGTTCTTCTGGATGTTCCTCGTGGTCTGAAGACACCGTCCGACCTTCTGCTGCTCTACAGGAACGCTGATCCCGCTACAAACGGTAGGATGAATCTCAAAATGCTTTCTATACCTGCTTCCAGAAGCTCTGCACTGTCATTTGCCTTGTTGGTAGGTTCACTAGTTGCAGTGCTGTTTCCGTCCCTTGAAGGTCAGCAGTTCTGGTTAGAAGTTCCAACACAGTTGGATTATTTTGGAGTACCTAACGTCTTAGCACGCTTTGCATTATTTGAGAGCACTCCATGACCCAAAATATGTGGTCACTTCATAGTTGTGGATAGTCCAGATGTCTAATGGTGGTCTTTGAAAGACATTTTGGAGGTAGTTTGAAGATCCTGAGAGGCTCTGATGGAGAGCATGTTTGAACCCCTGAAAGCTTGTAGTAAAGGGATCAGTTGAAGAATGTAGTTGTCTAGGGAGGGAGCAAGACCTTAGTGTGGGAATGTATCTTCATACCTTGCAGTCGTAGGCTAGCGAGCACCAGAGTATCGGCTATATTCCCAATTTTGGAAGAACCTTGATAGACGACGCCCTTGGTGTAGTACAGAGAAGAACCTGGATGCTTGTCTTCCTTGAGTCCTGAGAGGTGGTTGAGGTCAGAGTTTTTGGAGGTAGCTCCAAGAGATGATCCTCCAAGAAGAAGATCCTGAGTGGCTCTGGTGGAGAACATGTTTGGACCCTTGTGCAACCTACCGTCCCTCCAGGATGATGAGTGACCCCTCACACCCCGGGATGTATATATGAGCTCAGATGCTGGAGCTAAGCTTAGGGTGATGAGATGTCATGAGGAAATGCGTCATGTCCAGTAGGGTCAGGATGAGCGAGCTACACCAGAAGCAACGTGACTGGACTTTTCTGGAGCCCACGTTCTGACCTTGGCTCAGCCAGTTAGTGGGTTTTCCAAGAACTTGGTTCCCGCCGGCGCAGCTTCTGTATTGTGACGTCCGGTTCTCAGTTCCGCTCTGTCCCTGCTCTGTCCACTTTCTCCGCCATGGCTGTGGATGTTTCTGTGTCTTTTACTTGGTTTCCGTTATTTTGGCCACTGCTTTCACTTGGTTTCCGTTATTTTGGCCACTGCTTTTACTTACTGCCTTTACTTGGTTTCCGTTATTTTGGCCACTGCTTTTACTTACTGCCTTTACTTGGTTTCCGTTATTTTGGCCACTGCTTTTACTTACTGCCTTTACTTGGTTTCCGTTATTTTGGCCACTGCTTTTGTATGACTGTTCATCTGTACACAATCAAGTTTGGTGTGGAGAAACTGTACAGCATGCTGACCTGCAACCCTTAACCCTGGTTGAAAACCACTGAAATGAATTGGAATGTTGGTTACGTTGAGCGAGGCCTTCTTGTTCAACATGACTACACTTCCCAAAAGTAAAAAAAAAATAAAGAGTAATGTTTATAGTTTTGGAACGGGGTATCCGACAAGCTCATGGTAGGATGTTCGGATACTTTTGGCCATATCGTGTGTATATTTCTATTTTTATGAGTGGTGCCTGATTATCTATTTTATTATGACCTGTGGGGGAGTGCGGGTGGGTCATCAGTACCGTGATGAAACAGTTTGCATGCCGGTGGTTTAGTAAAGGCTACAGCTACGGCATGCTTCTAGCTATGTGGCAACAGTGTAGGGAAGGACTTTTCTTGATCTTGCATTACTATGAACGTTCCCCTGACATGGTTTAACCTCATCCCCGTTAGGGTCAGGATGAGCAAGCTGCCTCAGAAGCAATGTGTCGAGACTTTTCCGGAGCCCTTGGTTGGACCTTGGAGTTTTTTTGGAGAACTTGGTTCCTGCAGGCGCTCTGAGCAGCTTCCGTATTGTGACGTCCAGTTCTCAGTTCTGCTCTGTCCCCGTTGTGTCCACTGTCTCCGCCACGACTGCGGACGTTTTTGTCTTATATTGGTTACTTGGTTTCTGTTATTTTGGCCACTGCTTTTATTTTCACGTTACCCTTTTGGTTTGGGGCTTTTTGAGCCACAGTCTTGTTCCACCTTGGTTAAGCATCCTGCTTATCGCATTTGTTTGTCTGATGAGTGTACTGGCAGACCGGCGCCCCCTAGTGCTTGTTCTTTCCGTCTGCTCGATTTCCTGAAGCGACTAGCACACACTGCATCTATATCTCCGAAAAATATCCCTGAGCACGTCGTATCCACCATGCTAACGCGCGCCAGCGAAGAGGGACGGCGGTAGAGCAGAACACGACCGTTATTGGCAGGTACAGGGACGCTTGGCGGTGCCAGGCTGGCCGTGCCAAATGAATATCAGCACGGTTCAGGATTGTGCCAGGCTGCTCTGAAATCAGTGCAATGAACAGACTGGCGTTGATCACTGACGGCATGTGTGTGGGCACCAATCACTGTTTTTGTTTACAGAGCGCTTTTATTTAGAGCGCAGGGACAGTCATTATAGCCTAGAGGGTTGAGGCCCTTGCTCAAGAGACGGGATTCAAACCCACAACCTTCAGGTGCCCAGGGGCAGTCTGCTAGGTCACCAGCGTTAGGATTCTGAACTCTCCGAGTTTGAATCTTAGCTCTGCTCCTAGTGGACGTGATCGGCAGTGCAGACGGTGCAGGAGAAGGAATCGACCACCAGTCTGCTGGGTGGGAAAATATGGAACTAAAAAGTGGGCGGAGTCTCCGATTCTGTGTAAGGACCCTGGTTAGTAGCCCAAGGCGCCAACCTCATGCGCCATTTCATCAAAGTACGGGCGAATAAGAAGGGGTCGGTGGAGCGCACACACGTCGGAGGGAGGGCGTGTCAGGAGGATATACCCTCCTCGTACACCATCGGGGTCTCCAGTGGAGGAAAAGGAACTGGGTATGACTAAACTGGGAGAAAATGCAGAAATAAAATAGTGAACTAGTTGCTGCAATTGCGGCCTCTGCTGGCCAGTTGAGGCGCTGCACAGAGATGATGAATAATGGAGAGCAGTGCGTGACTCCTGGGCGTTTCCTGAATGCTTGTTGTGAGTCTTTAAATGCCTCCGTCCCAACTATTTTGGAACGTGCCGCCCCGGGTCGCCCGGTGTGAGTCTGAGATGATAATCCGAGGGTCACGAGTGGCCGAGGAAAGGTGTGCTGGTTCCTGACTGGACTCCCGGAACTGTCCTGCGACGGTCAGGTAGTGGGCATGAGCATGGGCACAGAGTAACTGAAGGATGAGATAGTGGAGATCGTAATAATGAAAAGCTGCAGTGATCCGAGCGCAGGAAATGATGTTCCTGCCGGTGAAGGACCTGCTCCCATCGTCCGGCGCCGGTGTTCTCTTATTAACCGGACGTGGAGCCGCGTTATCGCTGGGATCGGTTATTACGGCGCCACCTGGCTGGTATCTTGGCACTATCTGGGCGGCGTGTGGTTTGTGGTACGACGGCCAGACACGTTCTTCATTCACTGGTTCTCTCGACTTATGAATTCTGATTTTATCCAAAGTGACCTGCAGTACTGTGACAGTATACTGTCTAAGCAATTGAGGATTAAGGGCCTCTCTCAAGGGCCCAAGGGCAGTGGTGAGGCTTAAACCAGTGACCTTTTGATTACTGTATGGCTGTGACCAAGGTGCAAAAGACAACTATTCCACAAAACTAAGATTAATGGTTATGTAAACAGATACTGGCGTCCACTGGAGGTCAAGAGTTAAATTAACATCAATGACCCTCGTCCCGGTCCCTCAGACACACTCTCTGGTCTCTCTGGTCATCTTTCCGTCATCCTTGGTGTTTTGGGTTTTTCAGAACTCACCACACCAGACGCTCTAAATGAAATCTGGATCCTCTCGAGGCCACTCGAGTGATCACCGCCCGGTCAGCGGTCCCTAAAGCGATTGAACTCCATACTGAAGGGCCTCCTAACGCTCCTCCTCCCCGCCTAGTGAGCGCTGCTTTGAAGTCTGGAGTAATTAGCCACCGACTGGGAGGCATCAGCGATAACCTCAACGTGCTCTCAGACTCGAGTAACGAGGAGAAAACGTCAACACGACTGATCCAGCAGCATGACGTCTATTATTCTATTATTATTTAAATTAGCGTGAGGTTAAAGGTATCAATCGAGAGAAATTCAATTCTACATTTTAAAGAAAAATAACTTATACTGTATACTGTATAATGTACAACGTATATTATATAACGTAGTATACAACGTATACTGTATAATATATAACGTATATCATATAACGTAATATACAGTATAACGTATACTGTATAATATATAACGTATATTATATAACGTAATATATAACGTATACTGTATAATATATAACGTATATTATATAACATAGTATATAACGTATACTGTATAATATATAAAGTATATTATATAAGGTAATATATAACGTTTACTGTATAATATATAACGTATACTGTATGATATATAACGTATAATATATAACGTATATTATATAACGTAATATATAACGTTCACTGTATATTATATAACGTAATATATAACGTATACTGTATAATATATAACGTATATTATATAACATAATTTATAACGTATACTTTATAACATATAACGTATAATATATACTGTATATTATATAACGTATATTATATAACGAAATATATAACGTATACTGTATAATATATAACGTATATTATATAGCGTAATATATAACGTATACTGTATAATATATAACGTATATTATATAACATAATATATAACGTATACTGTATAATATATAGCGTATATTATATAACGTAATATATAATGTATATTATATAACGTAATATATTATGTATACTGTATAATATATAACGTATAATGTGTAACGTATATTATATAACGTAATATATAACGTATACTGTATAATATATAGCGTATATTATATAACGTAATATATAACGTATACTGTATAATATATAACGTATATTATATAACGTAATATATAATGTATACTGTATAATATATAACGTATATTATATACTCGTAATATATAGCGTATACTCTATAATATATAATGTATAATATATAATGTTATGTAATGCATACTGTATAATAAATAACGTATATTATATAATGTAATATATAATGTATACTGTATAGTATATAACATATAGTATATAGCGTAATATATAACGTATACTGTATAATATATAACGTATATTATATAAAGTAATATATAACGTATACTGTATAATATATAACGTATATTATATAATGTAATATATAATGTATACTGTATAATATATAACGTATATTATATAACGTAATATATTATGTATACTGTATAATAAATAATGTATATTATATAACATATTATATTACGTATACTGTATAATGTATAACGTAATATATAATGTATACTGTATAATATATAACGTATATTATATAAAGTAATATATAATGTATACTGTATAATATATAACGTATATTATATAACGTAATATATTATGTATACTGTATAATATATAATGTATATTATATAACATAATATATTATGTATACTGTATAATGTACAGTATAACATAATATATAATGTATACTGTATAATATATAACGTATATTATATAAAGTTATATATAACGTATACTGTATAATATATAACGTATATTATATAATGTAATATATAATGTATAACGTGTATTATATAATGTAATATATAATGTGTACTGTATAATATATAACATATATTATGTAACGTAATATATAACGTATACTGTATAATATATAGCGTATACTGTATTGTGTGTACAGTCTCTGCCGAACCCCAACCTGCCATTTACAGCCAGACGAAAGGTCGATACCCAGTACCGCCCCCAGACCCAAAGGATTAGAACTCGGGTTCTGAACTCACACCCTTCCTGTGCCCCGGACAAAACGTCTATCCTGATGCTCCCTCCACTGGTAACTGCTCCCGGAGTGCTTTTGTTTGAAGCGTGGGGGGGATGCATTAGCCTCGCCTTGTTAAAATTCCGCCCGCCGCCCCCTGCTGGGTTTAAATCATACAGATAAATAAATAAATAACAGCGAGGGTGACGTGGAGGGGGGCTGTGATATTTCTGTATAATACTGAGCGGCTTCTTTTGTTATGACATCATAATTTCACCTCCATTCACGTCTGTTGCTCAGTGTTTCAATGACAGCCAGCTCCCTGCCAGTCAGTGGATTGGTGATGAACGGTAAAGAGCTGAAGAAACATCTTTAGGTGTAACACACATGTCCAGATACTTGCTTCACAAAGCTTGCTTGACTGTGAGCAAAAGAGGCTAAAGAACTCTGTAGAATTCTGTAAGAACTCTCTAGAAATTTGTAGAAATGTATAAGAAATCTGTGGAAATCTGTAGAAACTCAATAGAAATCTGTAGAAATCTATAAGAACTCTGTAGAACTTTGTAAGAACTCGGTAGAAATCTGTGAGAACTCGGTAGAAATCTTTAAGAACTCTGTAGAAGTTTGTAAGAACTCTGTAGAAATCTGTAGAAATCTGTAAGAACTCTGTAAGAACTCTGTAGAATTCTGTAAGAACTCTATAGAAACAACAGTACTAGATGTCCCAGTTATTCATATTTCAGATGTTCTTTTGACTAAATGGGCACAAATTCCCACAAACTCTTGTGGAGAACCTTCCTAGAATGGTCCAACAAGCTAACGGTCAGGTGTGCACATACTTCTTGGTTCTTCGTCCTGAACCTGAGGTTCCTCCAGAACCAGGAACACCACCGGTTAACAGAAAGCTCGCAGAGTCTGGACGTTCGTCTGGGCGCTAATGAGGGAGCGTGTAGAGCACGTCCTGCTCCCCGGCCGCCCGTCTCCGGTGCCACGCCCGCCCCTGTAATTGGGAGAGATTGGTTGTAGGTGTCAGAGGAGCTGCGGTCATTTTAAAAGAGCTTCATAAATGTCACCCTCAGACAGGAGGAGAGGGGCGCCGGTACCCCGCCCTGATGTAATTAGGTACATGAAAGGCACCGTAACATTTCGTGAGAGGCGCACAAAGGTCACGGAGATACCCCCCCCCCCCAAGCTGGTAATCACGCCGTTACGTAATTAGGAGAGACGCAAAACGCCCTGGCAGTGAAGTACCACTCGTTACTGGAGACGCAGCATCACTGGGGGGACTGGGCAAAGGGGGTGTAGAGAACGAGGGGTGAATCCCCACCCTGAATCCCCATCAGTTACAGCACTAAAGGCTTTAGTTCCAGTACCTAAAGTACCAGTTCCATTGATAAAAGCTTTAGTTCCAGTACCTAAAGTACCAGTTCCAGCATTAAAGGCTTTAGTTCCAGTACCTTAAGTACCAGTTCCATTGATAAAGGCTTTATTTCTATTACCTAAAGTACCAGTTCCATTGATAAAGGCTTTAGTTCCAGTACCTTAAGTACCAGTTCCAGCATTAAAGGCTTTAGTTCCAGTACCTTAAGTACCAGTTCCAGCATCAAAGGCTTTAGTTTCAGTACCTTAAGTACCAGTTCCAGCATTAAAGACTTTAATTACAGTACCTAAAGTACCAGTTCCAATGATAAAAGCTTTAGTTCCAGTACCTAAAGTACCACTTCCATTGATAAAGACTTTAGTTCCAGTACTTAAAGTACCAGTTCCAATGATAAAAGCTTTAGTTCCAGTACCTAAAGTACCAGTTCCAGCATTAAAGGCTTTAGTTCCAGTACCTAAAGTACCCGTTCCATTGATAAAGACTTTAGTTCCAGTACCTTAAGTACCAGTTCCAGCATTAAAGGCTTTAGTTCCAGTACCTTAAGTACCAGTTCCAGCATTAAAGGCTTTAATTCCAGTACTTAAAGTACCAGTTCCATTGATAAAGACTTTAGTTCCAGTACTTAAAGTACCAGTTCCATTGATAAAGGCTTTATTTCTAGTACCTAAAGTACCAGTTCCATTGATAAAGGCTTTAGTTCCAGTACTTAAAGTACCAGTTCCAATGATAAAAGCTTTAGTTCCAGTACCTAAAGTACCAGTTCCAGCATTAAAGGCTTTAGTTCCAGTACCTGAGGTACCAGTTCCAGCATTAAAGACTTTAGTTCCAGGACCTAAAGTACCAGTTCCATTGATAAAAGCTTTAGTTCCAGTACCTAAAGTACCAGTTCCAGCATTAAAAGCTTTAGTTCCAGTACCTGAGGTACCAGTTCCAGCATTAAAAGCCGGAACTACCAAATCTTTGGTACTGGAACTTTCAGCATTGCTAGTTACTTTGGTTCTGGAACTAAAGCTTTTAATGCTGGAACTATCACCTTAGGTACTGGAACTAAAGCCTTTCTTGAATTGTATTTAGTCACTTTTGTATTTAGTCACTTTAGATTAAAGCTAAAGTCAGCGGTAGACTAATAGTTAAAGTACTAGATTTGTAATCAGAAGGTCACTGGTTCAAGCCCCAATCCTGCCAATTTGACACTGTTGTACCCCTAATAGAGGCCCTAAACCCTCAATGGCTAGAATTGTATTTAGTCAGTTAGTCACTTTAGATTAAAGCTAAAGTCAGTGGTAGCTGAGTGGTTGAGATACTGGACTTGTAACTGGAAGGTCATTGGTTCAAGCCCCACAACCACCATGTTGCCACTGTGTGGCCCCTGCGGAAGGCTCTCAATTGATTAAATTGTATTTAGTCAGTTAGTTGCTTTAGTCAGTACTTCCTGACCTTCTCTAGCACCGTCTCGTAATAGTCCGTAATCGTCGCTACGCGCCTAATCGCTAGCTGCTGCCGTGGCTCCGGCTCCCCGGACAGACCGCCACATCAAAATCCAATCTCAATCTTCCCCGTCCGGCCCTGGGGGGGCGGCGGCGCTTCACCGCGTGCGGCGTGGAAGCCAGATGTGAGCGCGGAGCGTCTCTATAAAACACCGGATCCTTAAACAGTCGCTAATTAGCGCGCGGCGTCTGTGAGTTAGCGTCGGGAGGGTCGAAATATCGCGGATACGCTCAGAAATTACAGCGGTTCTTTATAGGCTGGAGACTGATGCTCAGTCTGTCTCTACAGAGCTCACTCATGCTGGAACAGGAAAGGACCTTCCCTAAACTGCTGCTGCACAGTCTGATAGATGTGCTCTGGTGACGGTTAGATGAAGTTACAGCAGCGCTCTGTAGGTCAGGAGGAACCAGACGGGTCGTAATCAGGAGAATCAACAGTAACGGCGTCAGTCTGAGCGCGTCACCTCCCTACAGCGCCTCCGGGGACTGGAACCAAAACCACGCTGGCTGAACCATGATTAGAGCAAGCAGTCAAGGATTCCAGCATTAAAGGCTTTAGTTCCAGTACCTAAAGTACCAGTTCCAGCATTAAAGGCTTTAGTTCCAGTACCTAAAGTACCAGTTTCATTGATAAAGGCTTTAGTTCCAGTACCTAAAGTACCAGTTCCAGCATTAAAGGCTTTAGTTCCAGTACCTAAAGTACCAGTTCCAGCATTAAAGGCTTTAGTTCCAGTACCTAAAGTACCAGTTCCAGCATTAAAGGCTTTAGTTCCAGTACCTAAAGTACCAGTTTCATTGATAAAGGCTTTAGTTCCAGTACCTAAAGTACTAGTTCCATTGATAAAAGCTTTAGTTCCAGTACCTAAAGTACCAGTTCCATTAATAAAGACTTTAGTTCTAGTACCTAAAGTACCAGTTTCATTGATAATGGCTTTAGTTCCAGTACCTAAAGTACCAGTTCCAGCATTAAAGGCTTTAGTTCTAGTACCTAAAGTACCAGTTACATTGATAAAAGCTTTAGTTCCAGTACCTAAAGTACCAGTTCCATTAATAAAGACTTTAGTTCCAGTACCTAAAGTACCAGTTCCATTGATAACGGCTTTAGTTCCAGTACCTAAAGTACCAGTTCCATTGATAAAAGCTTTAGTTCCAGTAGCTAAAGTACCAGTTCCAGCATTTAAGGCTTTAGTTCTAGTACCTAAAGTACCAGTTCCATTGATAAAGGCTTTAGTTCCAGTACCTAAAGTACCAGTTCCATTGATAAAGACTTTAGTTCCTGTACCTAAAGTACCAGTTCCATTGATAAAGGCTATAGTTCCAGTACCTAAAGTACCAGTTCCATTGATAAAGGCTTTAGTTCCTGTACCCAAAGTACCAGTTTAATTGATAAAGGCTTTAGTTCCAGTATCTAAAGTACCAGTTCCAGCATTAAAGGCTTTAGTTCCAGTACCTAAAGTACCAGTTCCAGCATTAAAGGCTTTAGTTCCAGTACCTTAAGTACCAGTTCCATTGATAAAAGCTTTAGTTCCAGTACCTAAAGTACCAGTTCCATTGATAAAGACTTTAGTTCCAGTACCTAAAGTACCAGTTCCATTGATAAAGACTTTAGTTCCAGTACCTAAAGTACCAGTTCCTTTGATAAAAGCTTTAGTTCCAGTACCTTAAGTACCAGTTCCATTGATAAAGACTTTAGTTCCAGTACCTAAAGTACCAGTTCCATTGATAAAGGCTTTAGTTCCAGTACCTAAAGTACCAGTTCCAGCATTAAAGGCTTTAGTTCCAATACCTAAAGTACCAGTTCCAGCATTAAAGGCTTTAGTTCCAGTACCTTAAGTACCAGTTCCATTGATAAAAGCTTTAGTTCCAGTACCTTAAGTACCAGTTCCATTGATAAAAGTTTTAGTTCCAGTACTTTAAGTACCAGTTCCATTGATAAAGACTTTAGTTCCAGTACCTAAAGTACCAGTTCCATTGATAAAGGCTTTAGTTCCAGTAAAGTACTGTGTGGAAGCTTCTAAGCTCATGACCATGTATAGCTCGCTCGACTGTGGTCAGTGTCACCCATGTTCCAGCAGCTGGGGCTTTTCTTCATGCTGGAACAAGGCAGGTCCTTCCCTAAACTGTTGCTGCACAGGCAGTGCCTGACACTGGACAGTCACTCATCACCCAGGAGCTTTGGGTTCCTCAGACCTTGGTGAGATACCACTGTTCCTCTCGGCTTAAACAGACGTCACCTGACGCTACGACTCACTGTCCAATCAGGAGGCAGGAAACAATCCAAACAACTGAGGGTTCGGGGCCTCGCTTAAGGGCCCAATGCTGGAAGCTTGGTGTTGGTAGGACTGGAACCCTTGACCTTCTGATTCGTAGTCCAGAACCTGAACCTGCCAGAATCCAGCAGACCCCGAAACGTCGTGTGTTTTTGTTTGTTTGTTTTGATTGTCTTTGAAGTCCACGTGTGTTTACCACGAAACCCTTTGATCTCTGATCATAAAACTCTTTGATGTGTTGAGTTCTGTGATTGATGTTTAATATCGAACCCTCGGGCGTCGACGGCGTGAATCCTCAGGAGCTCAAACCCACTTTCAGTTCCTCGCCGGACGTCCAGAAGAACCTGGTTTCATTTAACTCCTCGTTATTCAGCCGAGCGGTGATTAACACGCCGGCGCAGGTTCCGGTTCCGGTTCCACCTGAGGGGGTTCGGATCGGCGTGTGGGGATTTGTACCGTCTTCAGGGATTATTTGGGTACCGTGGATACAAGGCGCGGCTGCTCATGGTGCACCATATGTGACCAAAAGTATGTGGACACCTAATCTTGATCTTCTTGAGCGTTCCGTTCCAAAAACCTTGGTGCTTAATATGGACCTGCTGCCCTTTTGTGTGCCCGTGCCAAAGGTGGTCAGTTTGAAGCTCCTGGCTACAGTCGAGCAAGCTTTACAGTGTACGCTCATGCTCTGAAAACACGCTGATGTAAAGCTCGCTCGACTGTGGCCAGGAGCTTCAAACTGACCATTTATCAGTCACTCTAATGTACTCTGTAATCTACACTGTACAGTGGTGGGGCTTGAACCAGCAACCTTCCAGTTACAAGTCCAGTACCTTAACCATAAGGCTACCACTGACTTTAACTTTAATCCAAAGTGACTAAATACAATTCTATTTATTGAGGGCCTCTCTCAGGGGCCCAACAGTGGAACCAGTGACCTTCTGATTAACAGTCCAGTACCTTAACCACTTAGCTCCCACTGCCTTTAGCTTTAATCTAAAGTGACTAACAGACTAAATACAATTCAAGCAATCAAGGGTTAAGGGCCTCTATAAGGGGCCCAACAGTGGCAACTTGGTGGTTGTGGGATTTAAACCAGCGACCTTCTAATTGTGAGTCCACTATTGTAAACACTTCGTTACCACAGACTAACAGACTAAACTGACTAAATACAATTCAAGCAGTTGAGAATTGAGGGCCACTATCAGGGGCCCAACAGTGTCAAATTAGCAGGATTGGGGCTTGAACCCGCAACCTTCCAGTTACAAGTCCAGTACCTTAACCATAAGGCTACCACTGACTTTAACTTTAATCCAAAGTGAATAAATACAATTCTATTTATTGAGGGCCTCTCTCAGGGGCCCAACAGTGGCAACTTGGTGGTTGTGGGGCTTGAACCAATGACCTTCCAGTTACAAGACCAGTATCTCAACCACTCAGCTACCACTGACTTCAGCTTTAATCTACAGTAACTAACACAAAAGTGACTAAATACAATTTAAGCACTCAAGGGTTTAGGGCCTCTATCAGGGGCCCAACAGTATCAAATTAGCAGGATTGGGGCTTGAACTGGTGACCTTCTGATCAACAGTTCAGTACCTTATCTCCTGATCTACCACTGCTCATAAGCATGGAATAGGAGGATCCACCAAGGGCCCAGCGCACTGTCACAAACCTTCAGCTCAGATGTTCCTCATTTCAGCTCAGATGTTCCTCATTTCAGCTCAGATGTTCCTCATTTCAGCTCAGATGTTCCTCATTTCAGCTCAGATGTTCCTCAGCTCAGATGTTCCTCAGCTCAGATGTTCCTTATTTCAGCTCAGATGTTCCTCATTTCAGCTCAGATGTTCCTCATTTCAGCTCAGATGTTCCTCAGCTCAGATGTTCCTTATTTCAGCTCAGATGTTCCTCATTTCAGCTCAGATTGTCCTCAGCTCAGATGTTCCTTATTTCAGCTCAGAATGACGTCCTGATGCTCTTCATTTCAGCTCAGAACCTGCTGGTATGGATCCATAAACCTTCTTTCTTTTTACTGGAACGTCTGGTACTGGGCGTGTCCACATACTTTTGGTGCTGGTGTGTCTCATTTCAGCTCAGATGTTCCTTATTCAGCTCAGATGTTCCTCAGCTCAGATGTTCCTCATTTCAGCTCAGATGTTCCTCAGCTCAGATGTTCCTTATTTCAGCTCAGATGTTTCTCATTTCAGCTCAGATTGTCCTCAGCTCAGATGTTCCTCATTTCAGCTCAGATGTTCCTCATTTCAGCTCAGATGTTCCTCAGCTCAGATGTTCCTCATTTCAGCTCAGATTGTGCTCAGCTCAGATGTTTCTCAGCTCAGATGTTCCTCATTTCAGCTCAGATGTTCCTCATTTCAGCTCAGATGTTCCTCAGCTCAGATGTTCCTTATTTCAGCTCAGATGTTCCTCATTTCAGCTCAGATTGTGCTCAGCCCAGATGTTCCTCATTTCAGCTCAGATGTTCCTCATTTCAGCTCAGATGTTCCTCAGCTCAGATGTTCCTTATTTCAGCTCAGATGTTGCTCATTTCAGCTCAGATGTTCCTCAGCTCAGATGGTCCTTATTTCAGCTCAGAATGACGTCCTGATGTTCTTCATTTCGGCTCAGAACCTGCTGGTATGGATCCATAAACCTTCTTTCTTTTCACTGGAACGTCTGGTACTGGGCGTGTCCACATACTTTTGGTGCTGGTGTGTGTTGGATATGAAGGTTAGGCTGAGGGTTGAGGTTAGATGTAAGCTCATGATCCCATTTTTGTTTTCTCCGGGTAATTAATTGCACCCCTAATGCAGGGTAATACCCCCCCACCCCACCCCCAGGGGATTATGGGAAATAAATACGAGCGCGCACCACTTGGCGTCCGCGAGGCCGGTGCGTCGCTAATAATCTCCTCCCTGGCGCTCTCGATAAAGACCAGGGAGAAGATAAAGGGAGGAGAGGTCACCTTGTTGTGGTCTCCATGGTGACCGGCTTGATTGACGAGCCACTCAACCAATTAGCGCCAATAATACCCCCCCCACACACGGGCAAGGACAAGGGAGGGACGACCGCGGGAAGGAAGGGTGGGGGGTCGCATCCCGAACCTCAAACCCCGTTTGCGTGTAGATGATTAGCTTCTCAAACGCGCGTGATGAATTTAGACGCGGCTAATAAACTAAATGAAAATTGCAGGTTGAGGACAGACGGATCCTGACGGAGCTCTTCATCAGCGCCGGAACAGACTGGATCAGGTCTGTGGTCCATTAGAGCCACTTTGTGGAGCTTTTAGGAGCTTTTTATTTCATTTATTATTATTTATTTATTTCCTAAACAGCCAAGTCGATTCTCAGTGCAGATTAAGATTTATTTATTTATTTATTTATTTATTTATTTATTTATTTATTTATTTATTTTTATTATTTATCATTTATTATTTATTATTTATTATTCATTATTATTATTATTATTATTATTATTAATATTTATTTTTTTATTTTAATTATTTATTATTCATTATTATTATTATTATTTTTATTATTATTATTTTATTATTTATTTGTTTTTATTATTTATTTGTTTTACTATTTATTTATTCATTATTATTGTTTATTTTATTAATTATTTTTTATTTATTTGTATTATTTATTTATTTATTATTTATTATTATTAATTAATAATTGAATTAATTTACTTTTTTATTTATTTATTTATTTATTTATTCATTATTAATTTGTATTATTAATTTGTTTTTATTTTTTATTTACTTCTTTATTTTATTATTTATTGTATTATTTATTTATTTTCATTATTTATTTATTTTTATTTATTCATTTTATTATTAATTTATTTTATAATACTGTATATTTATTTCATTATTCATTTATTTTTATTATTTATTTATTTTATTATTCATTTATTTTATTATTTTTTTTATTTTATCATTTATTTATTTTATTATTTATTTATTTATTTATTTATTTTTATTATTTATTTCTCCTCCAGCTGTGCGCCTCTCTCTGAAGGAACAGGCTCGGGCCGCCGCCGCTCTGTTAATCCGGCGCATTACACCATTTCATTTCCTCTGTAATTCTTTAATCAGCGAGGCCCCGGCGCACCGGCGGTTACGCTGGAAGCAATTTCACGTCGGAGACGCGCTCCCGCGCCCGCGCCCCTCCGAATCCGCCGATTATTCAGTTAAGTAACCGGCGTGGATGTCTTACTACACCGAAATGAATATCCGGCACGCCGGGCGGGGGAAATTATCTCCAGATTATTACACGGGAGCCGAGCCCACGCTGGGGGTGAGGGTTGGGGGGGGGTGTAGCGGTGTTTAGCCTCGTTCCTCGTTTAGACGCGGCCGCGCTTCTGTACGGCGGATCTCTGTCAGGCTGAATTACACCTCAGTGTCGACTAATGAACACATGATGTCCCGTTCTTCTCTCTGATACTGATACCTCAGGAACAGCAGAGCAGTCGTACAGTGTTTATAAACACCTCAGAGTTTTACTGTTAGTGTTTATCTCTCTGCTTTAGTGTTTGATCTTCCAATTGAATGTTTAGTGTTTGGTGTAATGTCATGTTGGTGTTTGATAAAATATGATTGATGTGTTTGAGAGAATGTTTGGTGTTTAATCAACCCTCTTGATCAAACGTTTAGTGTTTGATATTCTGCAATAAATACTGTAATTACAGTAAGTGAGATAAAAATAATTGATTCTCCATGCAAATTAATTACAGAATACATTAGCCGGACTATTAGCAGTATTTTAAAATTAAACACCAACAAACACCATGCAGGTCTTTTTGGCTTGGTACAGTTTACATACATCACACTGAAGTGTTGAAGAGTATTAAGTGAAGAGGGTTTTAGGTCTAATCCTGGTGTTTGGTGGTCAATGTCGGTCTTTGATGGTCTTTCTTAAAAAAAGAAAATGATGAATGTTTGGTGTTGGATGTTAGTTATCCATAGTGACAGTGAATGATGGTGATACATGGAGAGTGTTGGTGTTTAATCAACTATGTCAATCAAATGTTTAGTATTTGGTGTAATAATGACTGTTGGTGTTTGGTGTTGAATGCTAGTTATCCACAGTGTTTGACAGTGGGTAATTGTGTTACATGGAGAACTCTGGTGTTTAATCAGCCTTCTCAATCAAGTATTTTGTGTTAGGTGTTATAATAAATGTTGGTGTTTGATAAGGAATGTTGGTGTTTGACAGTGAGTATTTCACAACATGGGAATATATGTTGGTGTTTGATGGTGAATGTTCATTATCTATAGTGAATAATGGTGTTACATGGAGAATGTTGGTGTTTAATTAACCTTCTCGATTTAATGTTTAGTGTTTGGTGTAATAATAGTTGTAGGTGTTTGATGTTGAATGTGCTGTTTGATGAAGAATGATTGATGTTATCATTAGTGTTTGAGAGGGATTAATGGTGTTATATAAAGAATGTTGGTGTTTAATCAACGCTCTCGATTGAATGTTTAGTGTAAGTGTTGGTGTTTGACAGTAAGTGTTCTGCACCGTCTGACCGTGTACCAGAGTTGATGTAGATTGGTGTATAATTAGGTGTTAGATGGTGTTAGTAGCGTCGGTGTTGATCCAGCTCCTCTGCAGTGTTTTTTGTGCTCCCGTCAGTCTGACCGCTCGGTGCTCTACAGTTATTGCGTGGTGTTCCTGCAGGCAGTTCCAAGTGTTCCAATTTATTTTGCTCCTGTCCCAACTTTTTTTGGAACATTAAAGAACAGCTGACGATGAGTCATGAGGCGTCGCCGCGTTAGCTTTTAGCCGTGAGCAGAGACGCCGTGCTAGCATGAGCCATGAATGCTAAGCAGCCTCAGAAGCGTCTGATGACAGATGCTAGCATTGATCTGTTGAGCTGTCCATCATCCGAACCCCCCCGGCACTGAGAGTCCATCACAGCACCTCAACACCATCAAACTCAACACCGGATTAACTAACACCATTAAACTCAACACCGGATAAACTAACACCATCAAACTCAACACCGGATAAACTAACACCATCAAACACAACACCGGATAAACTAACACCATCAAACTCAACACCAGATAAATTAACACCATCAAACACAACACAGGATAAACTAACACCATCAAACTCAACACCAGATAAACTAACACCATCAAACACAACACCGGATAAACTAACACCATCAAACTCAAAACCAGATAAACTAACACCATCAAACACAACACAGGATAAACTAACACCATCAAACTCAACACCAGATAAACTAACACCATCAAACTCAACACCAGATAAACTAACACCATCAAACACAACACCGAATAAACTAACACCATCAAACTCAACACCAGATAAACTAACACCATCAAACTCAACACCAGATAAAATAACACCATCAAACACAACACCGAATAAACTAACACCATCAAACTCAACACCAGATAAACTAACACCATCAAACTCAACACCGGATAAACTAACACCATCAAACTCAACACCGGATAAACTAACACCATCAAACTCAACACCAGGTACAATAACACCATCAAACTCAACACCGGATAAACTTACACCATCAAACCCAACACCGGATAAACTAACACCATCAAACTCAACACCGGATAACTAATACAGTTACATTTAATAAATACACAAACACCTCAGATCCACAATCACCACAATCGTCTCTACACATAATGTTGTGTAAGTACGTGGAACAGTGGTCGCTTTGATCCATGTTGTCATTGGTTGTCCATGAGTCACCAATGATTCTCTCCACAGTCAAGCGAGCTTCACACAGTTTTATAAACTCCTCCTGCAGGTCCAGACCGACGTGTTTAATAAACGATCGTGTTTTATTTAACGCTCTCAGGTCCTGCAGCCCTCACACGGAGCTTCACAGCAGGACGAGCTGGAGATAAAAGCACCCGCGCTCCTCATTTCCATTCCCTCATCAGGCTGGCTGGGTGATTCCAATCCCTTAATACATGGTAAAGCCCACTGTTCCATAAACAGCATCATCAGAACTAAAGCGGAACATCAGAACATCTCACTCAGCCTCGCCGTGTGAGCCAGTTATCAAACCCAGTCCAGATGAGACAGCAGTGAATCATCCAACCCCTCCCGCTAATGCTAACGTTATCGCTGAGCAAAATTAAGCCAGTGTGAAACCTGGCAGGGACTGATGTTCCACGCTGGTGCAGATTAAACCATGTGCTCTGTTTTTACTCCTTTCTGAGGATCTGGCAACCCGCTGCATGCAGAACCAGATTTCTGGTGCTTTATATAAGACACGTTTTGATGTTGGGGTGGCGGAGGGGTGGCGGAGGGGGGGTTGGCGTCTGTTTAATATGCGGTGTAGGTGGTGCGTGTGGAGACGACGCCCGTCCTGTACCCATCATGCTCCCGCTGAGAGGCGTTTTAACTCCAGGAGGAGAATAAATCCTCTTTTGTGAGGCAGCAGAAGTCCAGGCTGCTCTTTTCAGGCAGGATCAATAGAAATGATGAGGACGATAGCACAACCCTCCGTCAGAACGAGCCGCCGGGAGCTGAAATGTCACCGCGTGGAGCCGGACGCTGATTCTCCTGAACGTCCTCAGTTTTCTTCTGTGGAGGAGCAGATGATGTTCAGCGGAATTATGTGTTGTACTAAATTTATAATAGAATCCGCTGTAGAACCACTGCAAAATATTATAAATAATTATAAAATATTATATATTATAAATAATATATATTATAAATAATTATAAACATCCAGAGAATGTGGGAATACAGTCACGACTGAGATTTATTCTTAATAATATTAATATTCATATTCATAAAACTGTAATAATAATAATGATACTGATAATAATAATAATAATAATAATAATAATAAATAATTTAAAAACTAGGAATAATAATAACAATAATAATTATAATATTGAAAATCGATAATTAATAATAATAATAATAATAATAATAATAATAACAATAATATTGATAACAATATTAACAATAAAATTAATATTAATAACACTATATTAATAACAATAATATTAATAATAATATTAACAATAAAATTAATATTAATAACACGGTAATAATAATAATAATAATAATAATAATAATAAAATAATAATATTAAAAATAATAATAATAATAATAATAAAAATAATAATAATGATAATAATAAAATGATAATAATAAAAAATAATAATAATAATAATAACAGTAAAATATAAAAAATAAAAAATAAAAATAATAATAATAATAATAATAATAGTAAACAATAATATGCTGTTGTCTTTTGAATAAACAGGCACAAATTCCCACAGACACACTTCAAAGTTTTGTGAGAAGGTTTTCAGAGTGGCAGTTGTTCTATTTGAAAAAAGTCACACAGAGAGTCAGTCTACGTACTTTAATAACGTTTCAAACTAGCTCACGGTCAGGCGTCTGAATACTTTTGGCACTATAGTGTATAGTGAACATTAGATTCTGATCCGTTATTTATTGGCTGTTGTTGGGAGGAAGCTTCACTCCTCACGTTAATTAAAGGCTCGGCTGGTGGTGGCGGCGCTGAGACTCCGAGAGGGTTCAGCCCTGCTCGACCCGGACTGTAGAAAACAGCATCATTATTCATCCATCTGTCAACACGTCACCGTCTGCTTCCCATTCGTCTCCTCCGCTCCACACGTCCATTTCTCTCTAAAACGGCTTCTTTTATCTGCGCCGCACTTCCAATTTACTTCCAATTTCTGAAACATCCGTCTTTATTTATCCCGAGAAAATTAACAGTCAGATACACAGAGAAACAGAAGTCAGATACCTGCGAGCGTCGGGTGTTCAAGAGGAGAAAAACGCTCATAATTATATTATTCTGAGTATTTTCATTTCATCCAGAACAGAAGCAGTTACAGGTGAAATAATAAAGGACCTAGACTTCAGCCTTGTGGGACTCCATGAACTCTGATCTCTATTGATTTGTCACTGATTCCAGACATCGTATGCTAGGTTTGGGTGGTGCTCAGTTGCTTTAATGCCTTTTGGGTGGACTTAGATAGTTGTTCTATCTGCAAAACCTGTTGCCTGTTATACCTCAGCGTCAACACACAGAATGATGACCTTCTACGTTTAACAGGTGGAAGGAAAGCAAGGCAAGGCATGTCATCCAAGCATCCTCACATATTTTAGCACGTTGAACAATGAGAGCCATTTCTGGATATTTTTGGATGATGGCTCTTATTGTTGTTTGTGGAGTCCTAGAGCTATTCGTCACAACAGCTATGACGTGCCATGCATGGACTCCACAAGACCTCTGAGCTTCTGAACTGGAGTAAACGAGATATGTTGGACCGAATTAGAAGCTTATAAGTCTATTTTGTTCAGTGGTGGACAGGAGTTGTATGGGTACTCTGACAGGCACAGAAAAGTTGGTGTTATTCAGCTAGTACCAGACACCACAGCCTGATGTCCTCTGTCATCAGTTGAGTCTTGGCCGCCCAGCTACCTGTCAGCGGTTTGTAGTTCGCCCTTCCATGGTCAGTGGGTTCTCACCAAAACAGCCTGTTGGCACCATCAAGGTCACTCAGGTCTTTTTCACCCTTGCTTGAAATTGTAGAGGTTAGAGGTGGTCAAAGCTCCTCCAGTGAGACGAACTGTTTGATACCCCTGAAGAAGCCTGATACCCCTTTTCCACTGACGCATAATGGGCTGCGTTCTGGTTTGCGGACTTGATTTTGAATTGGTTCAGCATTTTTTCACCAGAAAAAAGAGGTTCCAGAGAGTGAACTATGGTTCTAATCTGGCACCACAGAATACCAGCGCGAACCGTGACGCCATCTGTGGGCGTGTCAGAGTGTCGAGGTTTGGGTGCTTTCACATGAGAAGCTGCTAAACCGCTGTGCTGGTGTCTCATATGGAGCTTGATGCTGCACTTCCAAGTCACCTGATAACATTTCTACACTCATTGTCCATTTTATCAGCCCCACTTTCCATATAGAAGCACTTTGTAGGTCTACAATTACTGACTGTAGTCCATCTGTTTCTCTGCATGCTTTGTTAGCTCCTTTCACCTTGTTCTTCAATGGTCAGGACCCCCACAGGACCACCACAGAGCAGGTATTATTTAGGTGGTGGATGATTCTAAGCACTGCAGTGACACTGACATGGTGGTGGTGTGTTAGTGTGTGTTGTGCTGGTATGAGTGGATCAGACACAGCAGCGCTGCTGGAGTTTTTAAACACTGTGTCCACTCACTGTCCACTCTATTAGACACTCCTACCTAGTCGGTCCACCTTGTAGATGTAAAGTCAGAGATGATCGCTCATCTATTGCTGCTGTTTGAGTCGCTCATCTTCTAGACCTTCATCAGTGGGCACAGGACGCTGCCCACGGGGCGCTGTCGGCTGGATGTTTTTGGTTGGTGGACTATTCTCAGTCCAGCAGTGACAGTGAGGTGTTTAAAAACTCTGTCTGATCCACTCATACCAGCACAACACACACTAACACACCACCACCATGTCAGTGTCACTGCAGTGCTGAGAATCATCCACCACCTAAATAATACCTGCTCTGTGGTGGTCCTGTGGTGGTCCTGACCATTGAAGAACAGGGTGAAAGGGGGTAACAAAGTATGTAGAGAAACAGATGGATGGCACCAAGCTTCTAAGAAGCCATCATCCCATCTCTAACGATCACTATGCCTTTGAAACACTAAACTAAACCCTCTATTGTTGATGATCTCGCTGGTATATTGTGGAGCGTGTGGATCAGCAGTGTAACTCTGAAGAGATGATAGGTTATGGCCTCAGAAGCAGATCAGCAGATGTAGGAACCAGAGGGTGGAGAAGCTCGGTGTGAGATCTGAGATTTTCCTGGGTAATTTAATTATCTTTATCAGAGCTGGTACAGCCACGCCCAGAGCTACAGCCAACCGGCGCCGGAGATTTAAAAATAGCCGAGTGTTCATGCTCGGTCCTCCACGACCTCTCGCTGCTCGTTACTTCATCATAATGGAAATCAAATCGAATTAAAGCTCCAACTGTTTGAGTTCAGTGTTTACAGTCATGTAAGACTGTGGGAATTTGTACGGACCACAGTTTAAGATATTGATGGTTAAGGGACTTGCTCAGGGGTCCAACAGTGTCAACTTGGCAGTGAACCCCAACCACGGGGTCATGGACCTGTCCCACACTATAGCTTCTTGGATCAAAGCTGGTAGTTCTGGTAATCCCATGTCTTGTGGATTATACAGAAAGTATTTAGACCCCTTGATATCCACTCCAATCTACATTTAACTACCCAGAATGATGATGTGAGGAGATGATAGTAGTGAACTGGACTGGTGAGCAGAAGGTTGCTGGTTTGAATCCTCAATTGTTGGCCTTGTATACTTGTATTCCAACTGAGCAGCAACAGTTTATAATAATAATAATAATAATAATTAATAAAATAATAATAATAATAATAATTAATAAAATAATAATAATAATAATAATAGTAATAAAATAATAATAATAATGTAGGATATATTAATAATAATAATAATAATAACAATAATAATAATAAAATAACAAATAATAACAATAATAATAATAACACTAATAATAACAATAATAATAAAATAATAATAATAATAATAATGTAGAAAATATTAATAATAATAATAATAATAATAATAGTAATGTAGAAAATATTATTATTATTAATAGTAATAATAATAATAATTATAATAATAATAATAGTAATAAAATAATAATAATAATGTAGGATATATTAATAATAATAACACTAATAATAATAATAATGTAGAAAATATTAATAATAATAATAATAATAATAATAGTAATGTAGAAAATATTATTATTAATAATAATAATAATAATAATAATAATTATAATAATAATCTAAATAATTATATAATGTAGAAAATATTAATAATGTAGAAAATATTAATAATAATAATAATAATAATTATTATTATTATTATTATTATTATTATTATTATAATAATAATTTCTTGTTTATAAGCACCTTTCGAGATGCTTGCGGACACTGTAGAACCACAGACATAAAACAGCAATTGTAAGGCACTTTGGATTTAAGCGTGGTTAAGGTACTGGACTAGTAATTGAAAGGTCACTGGTTTAAGCCCCACCACTGACAGGTTGCCACTGTTGGGCCCTTCAGCAAGGCCCTTAACCCTCTTGCTTAGACTGTATACTGTCACAGTACTGTAGGTCGGTTTGGATAAAAGCGTCCGCTAAATGCTGTTCAAAAAACTGCTGAAAACATCATGGAGGAGGAAGATGATCACCACTGAGCGAGTGTATGAGACGGCCAGAACAGAAAAGGACGTAAATATGACGTTATGTGATGAGGTGTTATGACAGGACTCGTGGACTCGGAGAAAGCTGACCCATCTGTGCAGCCAACCATCACAAAGCCATGATAAGGTCACGTCTCCTACATGTGTTGGAGGTTGGGAGAAAGACTCCCAGTGTGAAATACCATAATAAAACCACTGGCTTAATGGATTCCTGATTCTGAAATACCGCAGGGATCTTGGGGCCTGTCCAGGAGGCTTTACTAAGCTAATGTTGACCCTGTCCGTCCTTCTGCTTCTCTCCATCTGAGCTCTGAAGTACCCTCTGATCCTGTAGAGCACCACGCAGCAGAACACAGCAGATCCTCGTCCTGATCTGATCCCTGTTTTCAGTCCCGGGCCAAAACATCCAGATGCAGAATTAATAACGTAGAGAACTTGGCTCAGACGCTGCTGAGAAATGAACATCAGGACGTGACGTGAAGAATCTGTTGGTTATAAATACAGAAGGAGCTTCTGTTCCAGAGCGTCTGGTGCTGGAGACCTGGTTCAGGGCGTCTTCACGTCCACAGAGGACAGCAGGTACGCTACACGTCCAGAAGTACCTGCGACGTCCGACTGTCACCTTAAAGGCCGTCCTGCTCTATAAATACTGACATTAATATCCAGCTGCTTCAACTTCTGCAGACCTGTTCTAGGAGTTTGGAGTTCCGTCATATCCAGTTCCTCTTCCTCTGCTGGAAACCCCGATGGTGTACGAGGAGGGTATATCCTCCTGACACGCCCTCCCTCAGATGCGTACACACTCCACCAACCCCCTCATATTCCTTCGTACTGAGGTTTGGTCTCGCGCACGTTCCTCCACTTCTGTACAGGCGCCTCGTCCTACCAACCAGGGTCCTCACCCGCCGCCGAAGACCCCGCCCATTTATTTTTTAGTCCTGTCTTTTCCCACCCAGCAGTTGATCTGATAGCATGGCATCAGAAACCGTCATGCTACTGTGATAAATTCAGCTACATGAGATGGGGAAAACTGTTGTCACTTAACACAGGCCGCCGCTGCATCAGGAAATGCAACCTGAAATTCTGGTACATCAGTTATATACAGAAGCACCAAAAGATAGTGAACACGTGTGCTGTGGTCAGATGAGACCCTGGCCCCAATGCGGCCCCGATGCGACCCCAATGCGATCATCCCAGAGCTGTTGAGTGGGGCTGAGGTCAGGGTTCTGTACACGCCACTGAGGTTCTTCTGCACCAATCTTGACAAGACCAAATTCTAATTCTAATATTAGGACTGTCCACATACTTTTGGCAGTACAGTGTACACCGATCAGCCATAACATTAAAACCACCTCCTTGTTTCTACACTCACTGTCCATTTTATCAGCTCCACTTACCATATAGAAGCACTTTGTAGTTCTACAATTACTGACTGTAGTCCATCTGTTTCTCTACATGCTTTGTTAACTCCTTTCATGCTGTTCTTCAATGGTCAGGACCCCCACAGGACCACCACAGAGCAGGTATTATTTAGGTGGTGGATCATTCTCAGCACTGCAGTGACACTGACATGGTGGTGGTGTGTTAGTGTGTGTTGTGCTGGTATGAGTGGATTTTTAAACACCTCACTGTCACTGCTGGACTGAGAATCGTCCACCAACCAAAAACATCCAGCCAACAGCGCCCCGTGGGCAGCGTCCTGCGACCACTGATGAAGGTCTGGAAGATGAGCGACTCAAACAGCAGCAATAGATGAGCGATCGTCTCTGACTTTACATCTACAAGGTGGACCGACTAGGTAGGAGTGTCTAATAGAGTGGACAGTGAGTGGACACGGTATTTAAAAACTCCAGCAGCGCTGCTGTGTCTGATCCACTCATACCAGCACAACACACACTAACACACCACCACCATGTCAGTGTCACTGCAGTGCTGAGAATGATCCACCACCTAAATAATACCTGCTCTGTGGGGGTCCTGTGGGGGTCCTGACCATTGAAGAACAGGGTGAAAGGGGGTAACAAAGCATGTAGACCAACAGATGGACTACAGTCAGTAATTGTAGAACTACAAAGTGCTTCTATATGGTAAGTGGAGCTGATAAAATGGACAGTGAGTGTAGAAACAAGGAGGTGGTTTTAATGTTATGGCTGATCGGTGTATATAAGCACGTTCTCTATCTGAGAGAAGATGAAGTGCACCAGCAGCTTCGGTTGGTGAGAAAGTCAGATCTAGGGTGTGATATCAGAAGCTCTGCCATCACATATCAGCATTAGCATCTCCTCCAGCGACACCTTCTCCAGGCAGAAAGCAGCTACAGGGTGTGAAAATGTCACCCATCCTGACAGGTTGAGAACGAGTCCAGAATAGAACTGGGAACATGAGCGATATCCTCCTCGCTGTCAACTGGTCCATACCCGGGTGAGTGAGGAGCCTTGGTGTGAACCCAAAGATGTGCTGAGGGACGAGGAGGTCGGGATCAGTCTGAGGTGGCTCCAGGTGGTTCTGGAGACCTGTGCACTGCTTGGTGTCATTTCTACCTACAGAATCATTTAGGAGATTAAGTACATGCTTCCAGCCTTGTGCTAACAGTTTAGGGAAGGTCCTCATGCATGACTGTACCATGGACATCTTTATGCGTCTATGAAGACCAGGTTTGGTTTGATGAGTTTGGTCTGGAGGTACTTCACTGACCTGTCCAGAGTTTTCAGAGATTCCTGATGTTAACCCTACTGAACGACTTTGGAGTGAATTGGAATGCCAGCTGTAAGCCAGACCTTCTTGCCCGTCAGTGCTTGACCCCACAATACCTGCATCTATACTCCAGAATTCTGTGGAAAGCCCTCCCAGAAGAGCTGATGCTATTGCGCTTGCAAACGAAGGACACACTGGCACCGTCACCCTCGCCACACACGCCCGAATAACATCCGTTTCATGACCTGCGCCGGTCTGGCTCCACCGATGGCACCGTTTTGCGTGTTTGCAACAAAGCCGTGATGAATCCACCTCGCCGAGAGACACCAGAACAGCAGTTTCTGTAAAACTTGACAACTTCAGCTCACAGTATCGAACCCTGAGTCCAAAAATACACGACATGTTCAAAAGTATTGGGACGCCCCTTATAATCACTGTTTCAGCCACAACAGTCACTAACAGGTGTAATAATTTACATTTAATATTTTCAGCACTTAGCGGACGCTTTTTATCCGAAGTGACTTACAGTACTGTGACAGTAACTTTCATAGCAATTGAGGGTTAAGGGCCTTGCTCAAGGGCCCAACAGTGGCAACCTGGGAGTGGTGGTGTTTGAACCAGCGACCTTCTGATTTCTTGTCCAGTATCTTAACCGCTAGGCTACAACATATAAAGAAAATGATATGCTTCCAACTTTGCAACATTTTAATAATAATACTGATAATTAATTAATAATAATAATAATAATAATAACAATAATGATAATACCAATAATAATAGTAATAATAATAATAATAATAATAATAATAATACCAATAATAATAATAATAATAATAATACCAATAATAATAATACTACTACTAATAATAATAACAATAATAATTATACAGTATTTATAATAATAATAACATATTGATAACTAATAATATATTATAATTATTAATAATAAATAATAATAATAATAATAATAATAATAATAATAATAATAATAGAACCACAGATATAAAACAGCATGGAAATTAATCAATATAAATAAATAAATAAATAAATAAATACATAAATAAATAAATAAATAAATAAATAAATAAATAAATAAATAAATAAATAAATAAATAAATAAATAAATAAGGAAAGTAACAAGCATGGCAGAAGGTGCAGTGGTAAAGAGTTTGGGGAAGGTCATGAAGAAAAGCTCATCAACTGATCAATCAGCACATTAACCGAACGGGCACAAATTCTCACACTCAGACACACTTTTACAAATAAGTCTAGAAGTTCTAGAAGAACAAGCTCAAGATCAGGTGTCCGAATACTTTTGGATTAAGGAGGAATGAATTTTCTCTGTGTTATTAAGCAGCTCGTGTTGTTTCTCTGAGATCTTCCAGCCCTGAGCGATCAGCTGTAGAGGTTTAAACCCGGATCTCGGTTTCTCGGTTCCTCTGGGACCTCGACTGAAACGTCTGACTGGTTCTGAATGACAGACGGGTCACATGACCCTCATTAGTCGACACTCGGCCGTGACTAAAACTGAACGCACGGCGGCGGATCGTACAAACGGATCCCATCACGCACCCAGGGCATGGCAGGACCCGGAGAAAGAAGACCCGGCACGCCGAGGTTATCGTGGAGCTCACAAAGCACTTCTGTACCGGTTCCCTGGAGCTCAGGAGGGCTTTTGTCTATTTGGGACCCCTGAGTGACCCGCTCGGGCCCCAAGGAGGGGGGGGGGGTTCCTGCTCCTGATCTGGACGCTCCTGATAAGGTTCCTGAGATGAGCTCGAGCTGTATAATGATCACTGTTCTCCACCTGTAATATAGACGTGTAACATCTCAATCATACGTTTAATCACGAGAACCAAAAATTAGAGGTCAAAAGTATCTGGACACCCCTGATTGATAGATGGTCAATTGGTCAAGTGGTTGGTTAGTTAGTTGTCTTTATAAGCTGTTTGGTTGATGCGTGTTTGAGTTGATGGGTGGTTGATTGGTCAGGTGGTTGTTTTTTATTGTTCGGGTAGATTGGTTTGTTTGTTTGAGTTAATGGTTGTTTGGTTGGTTAGTTGGTTGTTTTGTTGGTTGATTGGTTGGTAGGTGTTTGAGTTGATGGGCGTTTGATGGTTGGTTGGTTATATGGTTGGTTTGGTTGTTGCTTGAAATAATGGTTGTTTGGTTGGTTAGTTGTTCTTTGGTATTTAGTTGGAAGGTTGGTTTGTTGTTTTTCTTTTAGTTAAGGGTTGTTTGGTTGGTTTGTTGGTTGTTTTTTGGTGGTTTGGTTAGTAGGTGTTTAAGTTGATGGGTGGTTGATGGTTGATTTAGTTGTTGTTTGGTTAGTTGTTTTTCATGTTAGTTGAAAGGTTTATTAGTTAATTGTTGGATTTAATGAATGTTTGATTGGTTTGTTGGTTGGTTGAACAGTGTTTGGTTAGTTAGTTGGTTAGTTGGTTGGCTGTTTTAGACAGTTCACCTGTGCTATGGACAGACCATAAGTAATTTAGATTTAGTGTAAGTGAATAAAACAGAATAGAATTAAATAGAATATAACAGAACGCTTTCATTTATCTTATCTACGTTCTAGTTTGATGTTGATGTAGAAACCTTCATGTTGGACCAGTTGTCCAGTCCCAGTGTGACCACGTCCACATGTCCACATACCCAGAGAAACCAACAGCTTTCACCACACCATGATCACCTAACGCTGTAATCCGGTGATGCTGCAGGACCGGTTTTACCAGGTTGCTTAGGAACAACCCGTCCTCCTCCTGGTGTTATTTCTGATTTAAACGTCTTGGTGTTCACACCTCCAGAGATGAAAATGAGTGTGAGAAGCTTCATCTGCTGGATTAAAACCTCCTCCGCTGCTCCAAACTTCTACACCCGTCTCCTGAAACAGACTCTGAGACTCTGGATGAAGTAATCAAGTGTTTGTTTAGGTGTTGATCAATCCCCACTAATCCCCACCTCCAGCGTTCTCGTTCATGGTGTTCCGTAGTTTTCATGGTCCTTTTGGTTCCTCTAATATCGCTTGTTACACTAGTCTACCCGGAGAACCATGTATAATAACACATCACACACTGCACTCAACAATACACCCAGTGAACACAAGGTGGAGCTACTCTATCTACATGGATAACTAGGCTGAAGGTTAATTACTATACTACTGCTAAATGCTAACAACTAAATGCTAAATGCTAACAACTAAATGCTAAATGCAAAAATAATTAAGAGAGGCGTCTACATACTTTTAGCCATATAGAATAGTATAGAGTAGAATAGAATAGAATAGAGGAAACAATAAAATAAAATAAAATAAAGTACAACCGAATAGATTAGAATAAAGTACAACAGAATATAGTGAAAATAGAATAGAAGCAGAAAAAAATATAATCAAATAACATAGTGTAGAATAGAATAGAACAGAGTAGAGTACAATAAAATAGAGAAGAGTAGAATAGAGTAAAAAAGAATATAGTAAAATATAATAAAATACAGTAAAATAGAGTAGAGTAGAATGGAACAGAATAGAATGAAATAGAGTAGAATTGAATAGAACGGAATAAAATGGAGTAGAACAAAACAGAATAGACTAGAACAAAATAAAGTAGAATAGAATACAACATAGTACAATGGAACAGCATAAAGTAGGATAGAATAGAGTAGAGAAGAATATAATTAAGTACAATACACTAGAGTAAAATAGAATAGAGTATAACAAAATAGAGTAAAATAGAATACAACAAAGTAGAATGAAATAGAGTACAATAAATTAGAATAAAGTAGAACAGAATAGAGTAGAATATAATACAGTATAATAAAATAGAGCAGAATAGAATAAAATAGAGAAGAGTAGAATAGAGTAAAAAAAGAATACAGTAAAATAGAGTAAAGTAGAATGGAACAGAGTAGAATTGAATAGAATGAAATAGAATAGAATAGAATAAAACAGGCTTAGCCCCAGAGCGGCGTCTCCACTGAACCCTGGGATGGGGTCGCGGCCCTGATGGTGCAGCCAGCCCCGGTCAGCAGGTTCAGCTTGGCTGTAGGAGACAGGAAGTAGAATTTGATAGGATGAGGATCTTGACAGTGCATCAGTGTTCCTCTCTCTCCGGCTGCTGATTTACCCCCGAGCGACCGCTAGCACACTGGAAATGTCACATTCTGCTCCACGCTCACATCTTAGCCAAGGCCAGATTAGCATGTCCGGGTCACGTCGTTGTTCCAGCGCCGCTTAGCAGAGCGGCTCTTCATTCAGATGTTCAGTTTCAGCCGTTTAGCATATTTATTTACCCAAACTTACAAATGCTAATGAAAAATAGACTAGCTAAGTAAGAGCTCTGTACCCAAGGTCTCGCCCTGCAGTAGGTGGCTCCTCCGAATTCAAGAGTACATGAGTTTCAGCCACACTACTGACGTCCATGATGACATGGTTAGCCAAATGTGGTCTGGAGGAGCTTCAGTGGCCTGCAGGAAGCCCTGACCCCAACCCTACCAAACACCATGGGTATAGTTTGGAATGCTTAGCAAGCCAAGTCTTTTCATCCAAAGTGCCTGAAGATTGGAGACTGTTGTGGCTGCAAAAGAGTGGGGACGAAAGAGGGAAACTCTATATTAATGTCAACAAGCTTTTCAACAAGCGTCATCCTCTAGTATACAGCGCCCCCTAGCTTCCACCATCTTCTAGTATGAACACAAGTGGGAGCTACTCTATCTACATGGGTGACCAGGCTAAAGGCTAATGCTAAGCTATTGGCTATGCTACCGCTAAATGCTAACCACTAAATGCAAAAATAAATAAGAGAGGCGACTACATACTTTTGGCCGTATAGAATAAAATACAATAGAATAGGGTAAAAAAATCTGAATAAAATAAAATAAAATAAAATAGAGTAGAATAAAGTAGAAATGAATAGAATAGCAGAGTAGAAAAGAAACAAATAAAACAGTGTAGAATAGAATATAGTAGAGTAGAATAGAATAAAATAAAGTAGAATAGAGTACAATATAATAGAGTAGAATAGAATAGCGTAGAATAGAAAAGAGTAGAATAGAATAGAGTAGAATAGAATAAAATTGAATAGAATAAAATAGAATAGAATATAGTAGAATAAAATAGAGTAGAATATAATAGAGTAGAATAGAATAGAGTAGAAAATAATAAAATAGAGTAGAATATAATAATATATAATAGAATAGAGTAGAATATAATAAAATAGAGTAGAATATAATAATATATAATAGAATAGAGTAGAATATAATAAAATAGAGTAGAATATAATAATATATAATATAATAGAGTAGAATAGAGTAAAGTAGAAAAAAATAAAGTACAATATAATAAAATAGAGTAGAATAAAATAAAGTAGGATATAATAGAATATAGTAGAATATAATAAAATAGAGTAGAATAGAATTGAGTAGAATAGAATATTTAGGAACTCCACACAGAAAGGACCCTGACCGTCCAAGTGGACTAGAATAATTGAATAGAGTAGAATAGAATAAAATAGAGTAAAGTAGAATATAATAAAAAAGTAGAATAGAATAGAGTAAAGTAAAATAAATTAGAATGTTCAGAATCAATTCCTACAACTAGCGCCCCCTAGCTTCCATCATTCTCTAGTATTCAGCGCCCCCTAGCTTTCATCCTTTTGGTGCCCACCTACTCACCATCCTCCAGTGTTCAGTGCCCTCAGCCTCCACCATCCTCCAGTGTTCAGTGCCCTCAGCCTCCACCATCCTCCAGTGTTCAGTGCCCTCAGCCTCCACCATCCTCCAGTGTTCGGTGTTCTTGTGTTCTCTGTCGTGTCGACTAGTTTAGTTCTGGTTTCTTCTGTTCTTTGATTCCACTGTGTCCGAGTTTTCATGGTTCCTTTGATCTCTATTTGCCTCTAGTTAAAAGCTGTTTCATCTTATTTAACCTCCATCAAAGAATAACTAAATGCCGTTTAACAACAATCGTATATCGTAAATGTCACGTATTTAATGAGAATTAAATTGTTGGCGTGATCTTGGGCGAGGATTCTAACACTATGACCAGTTTGTTACCATGGAGACCGCCTTCTCATTCACTTTAAACCGTACCATTACACACATGTGCTGGATACACATGCTAGCTTGCATACGCGTGTTAGGCAGTCTGTAGATTTTAATGATTTCCGGCTTCTTCCTCGCACGACGACTTCCGAGCCCTTAGCGGAGTAAAACTTACTGACTGTGGACAGTGTCTGGGGTTCATCCTCCATGCACGATTCGGGTTTCCCTACAGTCCTTGTAAACACACTTACAAACCTTGCGAAAGAACCGTCCCAAAGAAGTGGAGGCTCTTATTCGTAGGCACAGGGGGAGGAATCGTCTCCATATTAGAGCTTATAGTTTTGGACTAGGGTGTCCAGTAAACTCAAGGTCAGCTGTCCACATACTTTCGGTCATTCTAGTGGACCCTGGGAACAGGTGCCAGGCTGTTCCTGGGCATCATACAGTCACCTAAAACCTTGCAGAAGGGCCGTCCCGAGGTAGCGGGTACTATAATTCGTAGAAACAGGGGGAGGAATCGACTCCATATTAGCGCTTATAGTTTTGGAATAGGATGTCTAGTAAACTTTGTCAGGTGTCCACATACTTTTGGTTATACAGTTGGACCCTGGGGTCAGGTGCCAGTCTATTCCAGGGAATCACACGGTCACTTATTTATTCCCCCTATTCGCAGTCACCTAAAACAGCGAACACAGTCACCGTTTAGCATCCTCGTCCTCTCTCAGGCTTCATCAGTGTACTGAACGCTATCTGTTACGCTAACTGCTAATTAGCTGTCTGTTCCGCCGTGACACCGTACCCGTGTAGCGCATCCCAAACGCCGCTCTCCTTTCATTTTCTCGACACTCATTACTTGTTGAATTAATTCTAATAAAAGCTCTTCAATCAAACACGAGAGTTTGGGACGCGGCCGCCGCGAAGTCCCGCCGATTCATTACCGCCCAGCCGCTCGAGTACAAACATCAAAGCAGCGCACCGCAGGATTAGCCATGCTAAGTGCCGCTTAAAGTTTGAGCTTTACGCGTCGAGCCCATTAGAAAACGCAGCGCGACCCTCGGCCTGCTAAACACCACCAATAAAAAAACACCCACGATCCTCGTTCAGCGTCTCCATCTGTTCCACAGTCGAGCTGCACTCCAATATTTCCACCGTCCGTCTGTACCTGTCAGTACCAGACGCTCAGCGCTCGGCCGCGGTGCCAGTTCGGCTCGTCTTATTATCCGTAAACACGATCTGTTCACTACCGCGCCACTTAGCCCTGGCAGCACCAGTATTTATAGCAATAACACCGATATAGTGCAACTTTCACCCACAAACACCAACATTCATCATCGTGCACCAGCATTCACTCCCAAACTGCAAAGATACACTCTCAAACACCAACATGTACCCTCAAACACCAACATGTACCCTCAAACATCAACATGTACCCTCAAACACCAACATGTACCCTCAAACACCAACATGTACCCTCAAACATCAACCTTCACCCTTAAACACCAACATGTACCCTCAAACATCAACATGTACCCTCAAACACCAACATGTACCCTCAAACATCAACATGTACCCTCAAACACCAACATGTACCCTCAAACATCAACATGTACCCTCAAACACCAACATGTACCCTCAAACACCAACATGTACCCTCAAACACCAACATGTACCCTCAAACACCAACATGTACCCTCAAACACCAACATGTACCCTCAAACACCAACATGTACCCTCAAACATCAACATGTACCCTCAAACACCAACATGTACCCTCAAACACCAACATGTACCCTCAAACATCAACATGTACCCTCAAACATCAACATGTACCCTTAAACACCAACATGTACCCTCAAACACCAACATGTACCCTCAAACATCAACATGTACCCTCAAACACCAACATGTACCATCAAACATCAACATGTACCCTCAAACATCAACATGTACCCTCAAGCACCAACATGTACCCTCAAACATCAACATGTACCCTCAAACATCAACATGTACCCTCAAACACCAACATGTACCCTCAAACATCAACATGTACCCTCAAACATCAACATGTACCCTCAAACATCAACATGTACCCTCAAGCACCAACATGTACCCTCAAACATCAACATGTACCCTCAAACACCAACATGTACCCTCAAACATCAACATGTACCCTCAAACATCAACATGTACCCTCAAACACCAACATGTACCATCAAACATCAACATGTACCCTCAAACATAAACATGTACCCTCAAGCACCAACATGTACCCTCAAACATCAACATGTACCCTCAAACACCAACATGTACCCTCAAACACCAACATGTACCCTAAAACATCAACATGTACCCTCAAACACCAACATGTTTCATGTACCCTCAAACACCAACATGTACCCTCAAACACCAACATGTACCCTCAAACACCAACATGTACCCTCAAACATCAACATGTACCCTCAAACAGCAACATGTACCCTCAAACATCAACATGTACCCTCAAACATCAACATGTACCCTCAAACACCAACATGTACCCTCAAACATCAACATGTACCCTCAAACACCAACATGTACCCTCAAACATCAACATGTACCCTCAAACACAAACATGTACCCTCAAACATCAACATGTACCCTCAAACACCAACATGTACCCTCAAACACCAACATGTACCCTCAAACACCAACATGTACCCTCAAACATCAACATGTACCCTCAAACACCAACATGTACCCTCAAACATCAACATGTACCCTCAAACATCAACATGTACCCTCAAACACCCACATGTACCCTCAAACACCAACATGTACCCTCAAACATCAACATGTACCCTCAAACATCAACATGTACCCTCAAACACCCACATGTACCCTCAAACACCAACATGTACCCTCAAACATCAACATGTACCCTCAAACATCAACATGTACCCTCAAACATCAACATGTACCCTCAAACACCCACATGTACCCTCAAACACCAACATGTACCCTCAAACATCAACATGTACCCTCAAACACCAACATGTACCCTCAAACACCAACATGTACCCTCAAACACCAACATGTACCCTCAAACATCAACTTTCACCCTTAAACACCAACATGTACCCTCAAACATCAACATGTACCCTCAAACATCAACATGTACCCTCAAACACCAACTTTCACCCACAACCACTGACATTTATCATCGTGCACCAGCATTCACTGTCAAACTGCAAAGATACACTCTCAAACACCAACACTTATCAAATACTCGCCCTCAAACACCGACATTCATCATAATGCACCAGCATTCACTCTCAAGCTGCAAAGATACACTCTCAAACACCAACATGTACCCTCAAACACCGACATTCACCCACAAACACACATTCATCATCGTGAACAAGCATTCACTCTCAAACACCAACATGTACCCTCAAACACCAACATTCATCATCATACACCAGCATTCACTCACAAACTGCAAGAATTTATCCTCAAACACCAACATGTACCCTCAAACACCAAATTTCACCCTCAAACACCAACTTTCACCCCTCAAACACCAACAGTGATCAAATAATTACCCTCAAACACCAGCATTTACCCACAAACACCGACATTCATCATTATGCACCAGCATTCACTCTCAATCATGCTCTAGTATTCATCATCAAACACCAGTATTCATCATCATGCTCTAGTATTCATCATGCGCTAGTATTCATCATCAAACACCAGTATTCATCATCATGCTCTAGTATTCATCATGCTCTAGTATTCATCATCAAACACCAGTATTCATCATCATGCTCTAGTATTCATCAAACACCAGTATGTAAGACACCGCCATCCTCCCACCACTAGAGGGAGACCGCGTGCCACACCCAGGGATAATTAAGCTGATTGACATCAGCTGTGCAGCACCTTTATAAAGGCTGCGCACGGCTCACTCGGCGCAGAGTCTTGTGTTAATGTAGTAATACCAGACCTCGCCGGTAATTTGGTATTCTCTTCTTAAGAAAGACATCTTTCGTCCTCTTTTTCTCTGTTTCGGGAACATTGGTTTTCCCCTAAAAGAAAGACCTTTTTGTTTATCTCCCTGTTTAAATAACTGAAACAGTTTTAGAAAAGTAAAGTAATTTATCATTTCTTTAGTAACCTCACACCTTTGTTGAGGTCTCTTTGAGTTCTGAAACGACTACCCAACAGCCAGCGGGTAGCTCATCAGATTAGTTTTTCTTTGTGTATTTTTTTGGGTTTGTTTGGCATCCTTTGTTTCGTTTCCCGCCTGTTTGAGGCGCATATGTTAATAAGTGATTCAGATCGCTGTTTCTTTAGTTTACCCTATAGAGTAGTGGTTGGTGCCTCAGTCTCTCGAGCTCAGTACGCTGACGTGCGGGGTTCGAAACCACACCTTTTATTTTTTATTATCAAGTTGCGGTCTCCGCTATTTCAGTCAGTCTTTCCTCTCTGTTTTCCCTTTTTTTCAACAAACACACAGTTCCTTTATATATATATAAATACACATATATCTTCTGCTATTTGTTTACATTTAAGGGTTATCATTTAAAACCGTTAAGTAGTTTAAAGTCACAAGCACTTTAACCAAGCCCATAGCGAATCGGGTAGAGCAAAGCTCTTTAACACCCGCGATCCCGGTTCGAATCTCATTCACTGCGATTTTTCAAATCTGCTTTTGGGCCCCACCAGACCGTTATTTAAGATCTGGGAAAACACAACACGAGGCGTTTGAGCCCCGTAACAGAAAGACTCTGCCAGCATGGACCCAGCAGACAGGAATATGTTGCAGCAAGCCATAACAGCCCAGGGGGCCCGGTTAGGGGAGCATGAGGAGGCGCTGAGCCAATTGGCCCAACGCATGCATGAACTAACATTGGCAGTCCAACGGTTAAACTCCCCTCCCAAGGAGGAGACACCTTCTGTTTCACCTGATCAGCCACTCCCCTCTATCCACCAGGACGTCATGCTACCAGCACCCATTAGATTCAGTGGTGAACCAGGGGCATGCAGGGGATTTCTGCTTCAGTGTTCCCTGACATTCCAACTAGCACCCACCCAGTTCCCCACTGAAGGAGCCAAGGTCGCATATATGATTTCTCTCCTCACGGACAGAGCTTTAACGTGGGCTACAGCCTTGTGGGAGAGCAAGTCTTCTGACTGTAGCACCGTTGCGGATTTTACCGCAGCTATGAAGCGGACCTTCGATAGTCCTGTACGAGGTGCCGAAGCTGCTTCAGCCCTTCTGAATTTACGGCAGGGCTCACTCTCAGTCGCCGATTATACCATCTCCTTCCGCACTTGGGCAGCGGAGAGTGGTTGGAACTCGGAGGCTCTGATGGCCGTCTACCAACAGGGGCTTAATGAGGACCTTAAAGACCTCTTGGCCACCAGAGACCCTCCTGCCAGTTTGGAGGACCTGTATGAGGTCACTACCAAACTTGACAACCGCCTACGTGAGCGTCGGCGGACCAATAAGAAGGCACAACGAGCCCTGACCCCAGAGGAAGCGCCTGTCCGCCCCCGACTTGCGGCCTCTTCCGAAGGAGGTGAGCCCATGCAGATTGGGCGGGCTCACCTGACTCCCCAAGAGGTTGAGCAACGTCGCCAGGGGGGGCGGTGCATGTACTGTGGGGAGGGAAGCCACAAGCTGGCTCAGTGTCCAGTCAGGCCAGTAAAAGGCCAGGCCTACCCCCGGTAGGGGGCCCCAGGGTAGGCCCAGTTCTAGGCCCCAGGTCCAGTGGGTTGTTCCTTCCTGTCACGTTGAGCTGGAACAACTCGCGCGCCGAAAAAAAGATTGCAGGCCTTCATAGATTCCGGCGCCGCAGGTAATTTTATGGACCTCACAATGGCCCTAGAACTAGGGCTACCCATGGAACCTTTGGTGACACCGCTACCGGTGGCTGCCATTGACGGGTTCCCACTCCGGTCTGGGGCCATCAAAAGACAGACCAGACCCATTACTGTGAGTGTAGGTCAACACTCGGAGTCACTTTCATTTTTTTTAACGCAAGCGCCGGATTTGCCGGTCATCCTAGGATTCCCCTGGTTGGTCAGACATAACCCCCGAATCGACTGGCTTTCCAAATCCATCCGACACTGGGGCCCATATTGTCAGGGCTCCTGTTTGGCTCCTAGGTGTCACCCAGGCAGCCTCTCTCAAGAACCAGTCGATTTGAGCAAGGTTCCGGTGACCTACCATGACCTACGAGAAGTCTTTAGTAAACGGAAGACGGAGGTGCTACCCCCCCACCGCTCGTTCGATTGTGCCATTGATCTGCTACCGGGCACATCTCCCCCTAGGGGGCGCCTTTTCTCTCTCTCTGGACCCGAGAGAACAGCAATGGAGAAGTACGTCCAAGAAGCCTTAGCCCAAGGCTTTATCAGACCCTCATCCTCTCCCGCTGGAGCGGGCTTTTTCTTCGTAGGCAAGAAGGACGGAGGCCTACGGCCCTGTATCGATTACAGAGGCCTTAACAAAATCACAGTCAAAGACCGATATCCCTTGCCCCTTATGACATCTGCTTTCGAGACACTGCAACAAGCGTCTGTTTTCTCTAAACTAGACCTTCGCAGTGCCTATAACCTCGTGCGAGTTAGATCTGGGGATGAATGGAAAACAGCGTTCATCACCCCGACCGGTCACTATGAATACTTGGTCATGCCGTTCGGGTTGATGAACGCACCAGCTGTCTTTCAGCGCCTGATCCACGAGGTCCTCCGAGAAACACTTGGTCTCTACGCCTTTGTATACCTTGATGATATTCTCATCTTTAGTAAAACTGTGAAGGAACACGTCGGCCATGTACGACGAGTGCTTCAACTACTCCTTGAGAACCACCTTTTCGTGAAACTGGAGAAATCCCAGTTCCACATACCCGAGGTCCACTTTCTAGGGTTTGTGGTTTCCCAGGGCAAACTGGCCATGGACCCTGCTAAACTCAAGGCTGTGGCTGAATGGCCACGTCCAACCTCTCTCCGGCTGGTCCAACGCTTTTTGGGTTTTACCAACTTTTACCGACGGTTTGTTAGAGGTTTTGGGTCAGTCGCAGCGCCCCTGACGGCTCTTACCCGAAAAGTGCCAGGACCTTTTCGGTGGACAGACGAAGCACAGAAGGCGTTCGACGAACTTAAGCGTAGACTGATCTCGGCGCCCATTCTTCATCTTCCTGATCCCCAACTTCCTTTTCTAGTGGAGGTAGATGCCTCCGAGGTAGGGGTAGGGGCAATCCTTTCTCAGCGCTCGGGCGTGGACAGGAAACTTCATCCTTGCGCCTACTTCTCCCATCGCCTAACGCCTACTGAACGCAATTATGGTGTAGGAGATAGAGAACTCCTTGCAGTCAAGATGGCTCTCGAAGAGTGGCGGCACTGGCTAGAGGGGGCCAAACATCCGTTCTTGGTCTGGACGGACCATAAGAACCTTGCATACATTCAGGAAGCCAAACGACTAAACCCCCGGCAAGCCCATTGGACGCTATTTTTTAGTCGCTTTGACTTCACCCTCTCATACCGGCCAGGCACCAAGAACGCCAAACCTGACGCCCTCTCCAGACAGTGGGAGGAGCCACAAGCCCGACCAACATTACCCATCCTTCCTCCAGAACGCATAGTGGCACCGCTGCGTTGGGGAGTTGAGGAAGTAGTCAAGAGAGCCCTTCTAGCCGAACCCGACCCAGGGGGAACCCCTACCCATTGCCTGTATGTCCCCGCATCAGCCCGGACTCAGGTCTTGCAATGGGGGCACGAGAGCTTCTTCGCAGGACACCCTGGAGCTACTCGCACCCTGAAGTTAATTCAGAGGCGGTTCTGGTGGGCTAATATGGCTCGGGATATCCGGCAATTCGTCTCTGTGTGTGAAACGTGTGCACGCAACAAGGACTCCAGAGCCAAGCCACCAGGGTTGTTACACCC
>NC_085988.1:85981371-86016371 GCF_030014385.1 Trichomycterus rosablanca | reverse complement strand
CCAACAGTGGCAACCTGGCAGATGTGGGGCTGGAACCAGCGACCTTTTGATTACTAGTCCAGTACCTTAACCGCTGAGCTACCGCTGACCTGCTTTGAATAAAAGCGCCCGCTAAATGCCACAAATGTAAATGTAATAATAAATGTTTGGAAGTCGGGGTCAGGGGGCCCCTGGAGGCCCAGCGGTGGCCACATGGCCGAGCTGGGATTTGAACTCTCAACCTTTTGATTGATAGCTCAAAAGCTCCACCAACTACGCTCCCACATTCCAACTTTTGGGATCGTAGTTTGGGAGCATGACCTGGACAGAGTTCTGACCTCGACCCCATTAATCACCTTTGGGATGAATTGGAACATCAGTTGAGAGCTAGACCACAAAGAACACTCAACTGAATAAGAAGACATAGAAAGAATAACCATCCAAAGCGACTTACAGTATTTATTGTTTAAGCAATTGACAGTTAAGGGCCTTGCTCAGGGGCCCAACAGTGGCAACCTGGCAGATGTGGGGCTTGAACCAGTGACCTTTTGATTACTAGTCCTGTACTTTAACCACTAGGCTACAAACACGTTACCTAAAGAGTAGAAGCTGCTTTGTGTTGAGCATCCAGCAGGGGTCACTAGATTGTCCACTGACCTGGACAGAGCCCTGACCTCGACCCCACCTCGACCCCACCTCGAGTTTTTCCATATGCGAGAGTATAAACTCTCTCCACTATTTTTCCCTCTCCCGTCAGGCGAAAGCAATAGTCTTTATCTGAGCATCAAAGCTTGGCGAAAGCGAGAGTAAAGAAAACAAATCTTCTGGGTGCTGCTGCGCCGGTGTTAGCGATAACCCGGCGTCGCTTTTTCATTTTTCATTTTGAGTTAGAGGAGACGGTGGTGCGGCGCCGCGCCCGTATAAACATTCACATTATGATCGTGTTCGCTGATATACCGGCAATAACCAAATTCGCTCCATCTCGGTGCCGACATGTTAACCTCTGGCTTTCCATCAACTCATGTACCCACACTGCCAAAGGTATGTGGAAGTCAGGGGACTGGAGGAGTGATACTGGTGGAAACCAGGGGACTGGAACCAAGAAAATGAAAGAATGGACGATACTGGAGACTAAAGGACTGGAAGAGGAGATTATCCTGGTGGAAACTATGGCACTGGGAAAGTAGATGTAATGGTGGAAACTAGGGGACTGGGAGAGAAATTGATACTAAAGGAAACTAGGAGACTGGAAGAGCAGATGTCATAGAGGCAACTGGGAAAGTAGGGGCTACTGGTGGAAACCTGGGATCAGGGAGAGTAAGAAATAATGCTAAAAACTAAGGAACTGGAACAGTGGACAATATTAGAGAGAACTAGGGGACTGGAAGAGCAGACATAATAGTGGAGAGTAGGAAACTGGAAAAGGAGATTATACTGGTGGAAACTACGGGACTCGAAACTGGAAGAGCAGATGTAATGGTTAGAGCTAGAAAACTGGAAGAATAGGAAATACTGATGGAAACTAAGAAACTGGAGAAGTGACACTGGTGGAAACTTGGGGACAGGGAGAGTAAGAGATAATGCTGGAAACTAAGAAAATAGAAGGGTGGACGATACTGGAGAGAACTAGGGGACTGGAAGAGTAAACGTAATGGTGGAGACTAGGGTACTGGGAAAGGAGATTTTACTGGTGGAAACAAGGGGACTCAAAGAAGACTGGAAGAGCAGATGTAACGATTGAAGCTAGAAAACTGGAAAGTAGGGAATACTGTTGGATACAACTGGAAGGGGGCTGAAAAAATATGAAATACTGGGGGAAACTAGAGGACTGGAGGAGTGATACTGGTGGGAACCAGGGGACTGGAACTAGGGAAAAGGAGACTGGAAGAGGAGATGTAATGGTGGAGACTAGAGGACTCTGAGAGAAATTGATACTGGAGAAAACTAGGAGACTGGAAGAGCAGATGTCATAGAGGCAAATGGAAAAGTAGGTCATACTGATGGAAACTAAGGGACTGGTGGAGTGATACTGGTGGAAATCAGGGGGACTGGAAGAGAGTAAAAGATAGTAAAAGATAATAATGCTGAAAACTAAGAAAATAGAAGAGTGGACGATACTGGAGAGAACTAGGGGACTGGAAGAGTAAACATAATGGTGGAGAGTAGGGGACTGGGAAAGGAGATTATACTGGTGGAAACTATGGCACTGGGAAAGTAGATGTAATGGTTGGAGCTAGCGAACTGGAATTAGGGAAGTAGGGAATTCTGATGGAGACTAGGGGACTGGAAGAGTATGGGCTACTGGTAGAAACCTGGAGCAGGGAGAGTAAGAGATAAGCTGGAAACTAAGGACATGGAAGAGTGGAGGATAGTGGTGAGAACTAGGGGACTGGAAGAGTAGACATAATGGTGGAGACTTGGCGACTGGAGGAGGAAATTATACTGCTAAAAACTATGGTACTGGGAAAGTAGATGTAATGGTGGAGACTGGAAGAGAAATTGATACTGGAGGAAACTAGGGGACTGTAAGAGTAGGGGCTACTGGTGAAAACTTGGGGACAGGGAGAGTAGGAGATAAAGCTGGATAAGGAAATGGAAGAGTGGACAATATTAGAGAGAACTAAAGAACTATGGTACTTGAAGAGCAGATGTAATGGAAACTAGGGGACTGGAAGAGTAGGGGCCCTTAGTAAGGGCAAGCTGTAGCCTAGTGGTCAAGGTACTGAACTAGTAATGAGAAGGTCACTGGTTCAAGCCCCACCACTACCAGGTTGCTGCTGTTGGGCCCTTGAGCAAGGCCCTTAACCCTCAATTGCTCAGACTATGTACTGTAACTATAATGTAAGTCGCTTTGGATAAAGGCGTCTGCTAAATTCTGAAAATGTAAATGTAAATGCTTGTAAAGACCTGAGGGCAGGAAGAGTAAGAGATAATGCTGGAAACTAGAGAAATGGAAGAGTGGGAGAAAACTAGAGGACTGGAAGAGTAAACATAATGGTGGAGACTAGGGGACTGAAAGAGGAGATTATACTGGTAAAAATTATGGTACTAGGAAAGTAGATGTAATGGTGGAAACACAAATTGATACTGGAGAAAACTAAGAAAACAAAGGAAATGGAAAAGTGGACGATATTGGGGAACACTAGGGGACTGGAAGAGTAGATATAATGGTAGAAACTAAGTGACTGGAGAAGTGGGCAATACTGGTGGAAACTAGGGAACTGGAAGAGTATTTGGGGGCAGGGGAAGGAAGAGATAACGGTAGAAACTAAGGACATGGAAGAGTGGACGATATTGGAGAGAACTAGGAGACTGGAAGAGTAGACATAATGGTGGAGAGTATGGGGACTGGAAAAGGAGATTATACTGGTGGAAACTAGGGGACTGGAAGAGCAGATGTAATGGTGTAATAGTAGGATGGTTTGATTTACGGGGGGATTGGGGGGGGGGGGGGGTGTCTGACCCTCCTAATTAATATTTGCTACCCCCAAAAAAGAAAAACTTAAAAACTAGCTGATATTATTTATCAATATGGAATCTAAGGGACTGGAGAAGTGATACTGGTGAAACTAGTACTGGAATAGTAGGGGCTGCTGGTGGAAACCTGAGGCAGTAAGAATGAGGAACAATGCTGGGAACTAGGGAAAAGGAAGAGTGGATAATACTGGAAAAAACTAAAGCACTGGAAGAGTGGGTGTAATGGTGGAAATTTGGGGCCAGGAAAAGAAGAATATACTGGTGGAAACAAGGGGACTGGAAGATTAGGAAATAAGGGACGTGAGATGTGGAGGATACTGGTAATATCAGAGGGGTATGGAGAGTACAGGACACAGGGGGATATCTGACGTCATGTTTGGAAACTGGGACAAGAGGAGCGTATAGGTTGAATTTACACAGAGGGACACACAGTAGGTCGTATCTAAGGGAGGGAGGTCAGTGCTGCTGGCTGGTCGAGGAGCAGCAAGGCGTGTCTCTCCGTATGAGCACCAAGTGCTTTATAGTGGCCGACAACTACACACGTGTCAAAGGGGGAAACATGTGAAATGGTAATAAAATGAAGTGGTATGAATTGTTGATGTTTATTAACACAATTGATTAGTAGTTGTTGATTCTGTAAGTCCCGTGGTCCGTACCTCACCTTACCAACGGCCTGGATGCCGAAGCCAGACGTTTCCAACGTTTGCTCTTCATTTTGAGCCCCGATAATGAAGCTAGACTGCCAACCGTGAAAGTGTTCCGTCGATACGTTCCTCTCTCCCGGTTGCATCACTCGGTGAGAGAGATCACTCTTCTGATGGGAAAATCAACAGGAGGAAATGACACGGGTTCCTCGGGCTATTATTTTTCTTTTGTCTTTAATGCTCGTGTTCACCAGCCATCGATCGTTTAGGAAATCTTCACCCCGGGCGGAGAGAACAAGAATATCGCAGACGCTTCGGCCCCGTGAGAAACAACTTTAGGACGTCTTGCTGCTGCTGCCTTCACTGGATTTGTGGTGTGTTTATACTTCTAGACGTATACAATTCCCCAATCGTATTTCACCTCTACTGCTGCAGACCTCTAGTCCTGACCAAGGCGGGTCGTAACTAACACCCTCCTGGTTCAACACCTGCCTCATTTTCACCTGTACGAGGTGTATGGAGAGTTACGCACTGCTCTCCGTTATTCATCATCTCTGTGCAGTGCCTCAACCAGCCAGAAGAGGCCGCCATTGCAGCAGTTATGAGGAATACCTTCAGCCCTCCCACTTTTGACAGGCGTTAACCAATTGTGTCTGTGGGTTGGCGCCTGGCCGGTTGGTAGCAGAGCCCAGGCGATGTTAACCTGTTTTTAATAGTTCTTGTTTGTGGTTCAGGAACCACAGCGACTCGGATGCACATTTGTTTATTTCTGGAGTAGCAAAGAAATAATACAGCTGATATGTTGTATATTGAATTTTTAAGCATTTCCCCCAATCAAGACGTATCCAATTCCCTGATAATATTTTACATCTACTGCTGCAGACCTCCGTTCTGACTGAGGAGGGTCGTAACTAACACCCTCCCGTACCATCACCTGTCTTCTTTTCACCTGTCACAGGTATCATGTACGGAGAGTCATGCACTGCTCTCCATTACCTGTCTTATTTTCACCTGTACGAGGCGGGATCACACAAATATCACATACTTAGAGTTACGCACTGCTCTTCATTATTCATAATCTCTGTGCAGCGCCTTGACCAGCCAGCAGAGGCCACAATTGCCCCCCTTTTTTCAGCAGCGTTAACCAATCATGTCTAAATGTAGGTGCCCGGCCGGTTGGTAGCAGAGCAGCCCAGGTGACATTTACCTGTTTTTAATAGTTCTTGTTCGTGGTTCAGGAACCAAAGCGGCGGGACATTAGCGCTCGTTTTCTACGTCAGCTGTTTGACTCAGATGTGCATTTGTTTATTGGCTCAGATGCGCAAGTTTAGTCGTGTCCAATTCCCGGATAATATTTCCCCCTTTACTGCTGCAGACCACTCCTGACCGAGGAGGGTCGTGACTAACACATGCCCCCTCCGACACAAGTGCAGTACTGACCGCTTCTTTTTACCTGCACCAGGTGGGGTCATATGGAGATCCATATCAAGCACAGAGAGTCACGCACTGCTCTCCGTTATCCCCCGTCTCTGTGCAGCGCCTCGATCAGCCAGCAGAGGTCGTAACTGCAGCGGCTATGAGGAATCCATACAGCATTCCCACCCTTAAATGAGCTAATTATTGCCATTATAGGTGTCAGCACTGGTGGGCTAGCTTGTTTTACTGCTGCACCCCCCAAGCGCCCCCTAGTGTTGTTCTTTCTGAGCATTTTTAGCTTTAGTCCAGGTCTAAGAATCTAAGAATGCCCATAGGATTGAAGCAACATGGCATTGGAACTTTCTGCCAGAAGGACGTTTCATGTGCTACATAGTGTGTGACTATCTTTACACCATGCTCAACAGTAGGTACAATGTTGTTGGGTTTGAACATCCACTTTTACTTGTCCACTAAGAAATTCCTCCAAAAGCTTTCCTTATGTGTCCATGTGATCGTCTACAAACTGCAGTCGAGCTTTAAGGTTTCAGTTTTCAAGCAGGAGCTTCTTTTGGACCATGCAGCTTTTGTGCACTAAGCTCGCTTGACTGTGGACAGACATCGGGTCTGTCTGAAAACCTAGTGACCTGGGATTGCTGGGATTGATCTTCAGCACTGACGAAGCATCAGACACTCCCTAGGTATTCCGTCAGATTATCACTTAGAATTAAGGCGCCTCAGTAGGAGCATTTAAAGGGATCTAAGAATTTAGACACGGCCTCTTCTCGGGAGTGTGGGATGACGTAAACACCGTCAAGGATCCCCGTTTGGTGTATTTTGTTCTTACGGACATTCCTGACTTACTTATACCCCTTTTCCACCGACGCAGAACGGAGCCCGTTCCGGTTCCCGAATTTGATTTTGAACCGGTTCCACGTGTTTCCACCAAAAAAAAGAGGTTCCAGACAGCGAGCTAGCGGGCCAATCTGGCACCACAGAGTACTGGGTTTTTAAGCGCAAACCGTGACGTCACCTGTGGGCATGTCATGTTGTACAGCACAGCGACAGCAACAATGGCGTCAGCTGGAGTCTCGTATGGAGCTTAATGCTGCATTTTTATCTTTTAAAGTTCACCTGATTACATTTTGATCCAGTTTGTCGCTGATATTTTCAAAGCGCCTTTAAAAAAGATGAACTGTGTGATATGACGTGGTAAAAGTGACCCGGACAGAACGAACAACGATTAACGTGAAAAATAAAGCATAATGTGGCTTATTATACTGAAACACTGAGCGATGAATTTGGGCAGTACAGAGCTCTTATAACCAGTAATAACGGTGAGAAATGTAGTGTTTCTGTGTTGTACTTTTAGTACATTCAGCCACGTTACGTTGTATTTTTTGCGTTACGCTTTTTCGACTCTCCAGAGAAGATTTAGAACCCCGAGCTGCATAAACACCACACGTGAAGTAAATCCAGTTAAACACAGATACATGTTGTATTTTAGAGTAGATTTGATGGTTATTTCACACAGATGGATGTTTGTGCTGTTTTTAATTTTTAATAGTTTATTTAACAGGGACAATACAAATAAACATTGTTACATAAAATGCACCAGATGTATTGTATAAGAGGCTTCTAGCATAAGCTAATTTGCAGCCCCAGTCCCTGGTTAGGCTTTTATAACAAAATAGTACAAAATGTAAATACATAAAATACATAAAACAACATATTGATTTGAGCGATTACATTTGTGATGAGTCCATCTTTATATCTGTTTATCAACTAATACTTACAGAGTGTTCACATGTTTGTTTTTGTTTAAACCATTGCTTTACCTTTATATTAAAAACTTTTAATTCATTTTGGGGTTTGATTTCTGAAGGTAATAAATTCCATAATCGTACACCTTTAACTGTAAAAGAGGACTGACCAAAAGTTGTTCTATAGACTGGCATTATACGGTTGCCACTTACTTCTCCCCTGGTTGTCACTCTTTTGTTTTCCTGCTTTGTGGAACTTTAATGATGTTTTATCGCTCAAGCCGAGCGCTGAGCAAATCGGCTATTTGCGCCGAGGGTTGCGGTGAAAGCGAAGCGCAAAACGCTTCTCACGTCAATGAACTATAGAAAACAACAACTGCGACAAACACGTCATGTCCTCTTATCACCAACAGCTGATCCATGATTTTTACATAAAAAACAATATCTGTAACAGCAGCACAAATGCTTGCACATAATCTATGTACATGCTCCGCCATCATGTTACTACTCTTAACTTTTGTTAAGTAACGCCCACCGTTGATGACGCTGCTTGGTTCTCAAAAACTGGTGGAAACACGCGTCGGTTCTCTACAGAACACCAAGGTTCGAAGAAACCTGAACAGAACTGGTTCAAGAACCATGGTTCTTTTGGTGGAAAAGCCCTATTATTGAGCTCTGCACATCTCTGAGGTTCATGAGTGTGCCACATCTTAATAACCAAACGGCATAGCGGCGAACTCTCAACTGAACGCGGCATGACTTGGAAAATGCAGGTGAAGATTTTCTAACCTTTGCTCTCTTCTCTCCAGTTCAGAAGCTGAAGTTGGCGTCGATTTGAGCGGGAGGGGATTCCAGCGGCGGGCGGCGTCCAGTTAAAGGTTAGTCTCTGTTCTTCAGCTTCAAAAACCCGACACACACACACGGAATTGTTAGAAATGCCAAAGCCAGGAGATTTGCCCCGGTCGTTCATCGACAAAACACCTGCATGGCTTTCATCCATCACAAACAGATTAGTACCACATCAGTTAGTACTGGACATTTTCGGTTCTCCTGTGCATTTTTTTATAACACTGGTTGATCTTTCAACATTCGAATAAAACATTCAAGAAACATAAGACTCTGAGAACATGGGACCCTGGAACCTAGCGCACTAAGTACAAAGGACTCTGAAAACATAGGACCATGAGAAAATAGGACTGTGGAACCATGGGACTTTGGAACACAGGACTTTAAGAACATAGAACCATTAGAGCATAGGACCCTGGGACATAGGACTGAGAACGTAGGACCCTGAGAACAAAGGACTTTATAACAAAAAGAACTCTGGAACATAGGACCCTAGAACATAGGTTTCTAAGAACATAGAGTCCTGAGAACATAAGATTCTGGGTACATAGAACATAGAGAATTTGGGACTCAGAACACATGACACTAAGAACATAGGACTCTGAGAACATAGGACAATGAGAAAATAGGACTGTGAGACCATGGGACTTATATAGGGCACTAAGGACATAGGACTCTGAGAACATAGCATTTTGGAACACGGGACACTGAGAACATAGGACCATGAGAACATAGGGCCCTAAAAACATAGAACTTTGGAACATAGGACACTAAAACATAAGACTCTAAAAGCATAGGATTTTGAGAAAATAGGACTGTGAGAACATGGGACTTTGGAACTCAAGACTTTAAGAACATGGAATCATGACAGCATATGACACTGGAACATAGGACTTGAAGAACATAAGACTGGAACATTACAACTCTAGAACAATCGACCCTAAAACATAAGACTATAGGAACATAGGACTGAGAACATAGGACACTAAGAACATAAGACTCTGAACATAGGACCATTAGAAAATAGGACTGTGAGAACATGAGATTTTGGAACAAATCTGAGAACATAAGACTGGAACATTAGAACTCTAGAACATATGACCCTAAAACATAGTACTCAGAACATAAGACTTTGAAAACATAGGACTTAAAGAACATGGAACCATGACAGCATAGGACACTGGAACATAAGACTGGAACTTTGGAACTCTAGAACATATGACCCTAAAACATAGGACTCAGACCATAAGACTTTGGAACACAGAATTCTAATAACATAAGACTTTGGAATCTAGGGCACAATGTAAAAAGGACTCTGAGAACATAGGACTAAGAACATAAGATTTTGGAACAAATCTGAGAACATAAGACTGGAACATTAGAACTCTGAAACATAGGACCCTAAAATATAAGACAATAAGAACATAGGACTCTGGAACACAGGACACTGAGAACATAGGACTTTGAAAATATAGGGCACTAAGAACATTAGACTCTCAATATAGGACCATGAGAAAAAAGGACTGTGAGACCATGAGATTTTTGGAACAAATCTGAGAACATATGACTGGAACATTAGAACTCTGGAACATAGGGCCCTAAAACATAAGACTGTAAGAACATAGGACTGAGAACATAAGACTTTAAGATAATAGGGCCCTAAGAACATAAGACTGGAACATTGGAACTCTGGAACATAGAACCCTAAAACATAAGACTGTAAGAACATAGGACACTGAGAACTTAGGACTCTGGAACACAGGACACTGAGAACATAAGACCAGGAGAAAAAAGGACTGTGAGACCATGGAACTTTGGAACATAGGATTCTGAAATATAGGGCACTAAGAACATAGGACTCTGAGAACATAGACAGGACCCTAGGACATAAGACAATAAGAACATAGGACTTTAAGAACATAGGGCCCTAAGAACATAAGACTGAGACCATAGGACCCCGGAACCTAGGACCCTAAACATAAGACACTAAGAACATAGGACTGAGAACATAGGACTGGAACATTAGAACAATTGACCCTAAAACATACGATTTTAAGAACATAGGACTGAGAACATAAGACTTTGAAAATATACAACTTAAAGAACATAGAACCATGACAGCATAGGACATTGGAACATAGGACCCTAAACATAAGACAATAAGAACATAGGGCCCTAAAAACATAAGACTGAAACATTAGAACTCTGGAACATAGGACTAAGAACATAGGACACTGAGAACATATGACTTTGAGAACATAGAACCATGAGAAAAGGACTGTGAGACCATGGGACTTTGAAACATTAGACTCTGGACTATAGGACACTGAGAACATAGGGTTTTGGAACATTAGAACTCTGGAACATAAGACCCTGATAACACAGGGCTCTAAGAACACAGGGAACTGGAACACAGGACTCTGGAATATAGGATTCTGAGAACATTGGGCACTAAGACATAGGACTGTGAGAACATAGGACCCACAATGAGCCAAACAGGCGCGCCCGACCCAAAAACACCACGCCCACCCCCTGGGGCAATCGATAGCTATTCCGCTGCACTGATTTATATTTATATAACTGTGTTCGCTAGCTACATCAGCCCAGCCCACCGCACACATCGTTTCTCTTTTCCATCTCTGTCATCAAACAAACACCCAGAATGCCTTCACCCTGGTTCCGGGGCGCGGAGAAGCAAAAATAAGGAGATCTGCCAGGCCGAGTGTCTCCTCGCCCCTCCGTGCGTCGAGCCTGACTAATGAAATATTGATCCCGTCTTCCTGCGAAGATACGAACACGTCGTGTTAAAATATGAAGAGCCGAGACGTAAAGAAAAGAGAACCTCTCAGAAATAAATGAGTCCCTCGGGAGGAGGACGGAGGGGAGAATTTAATCGAGCTGTTGTGTTTGATGAAGGACGTTTCGCTCCCACTTTTCATGACGCTTTTATTAATGCTGCGCTAAACCCCACAACAAAAGGCGCCACGGTCCAAGGAGGAGATCAAAATTGCTCGGAGGACAACAAAAACACAGGATTGAAACAACAAGGGGCTGGAACAATGGGACTAAGACACTTAAACCACAGGGAACATGGGGACAAGGAAGTGTAGGATCAAGGAACGTGGATTCGAGGAACACTCTATGTGCTTGTCATGATGAGGTCTTGAGAACCCAGGACAAGGTTCTGTGAACATGGACTTTAAAGAACCTGGAAAAATAAGATTCTCTAAACAGACTTTCTGGTTCTTGGAAACATCAGATCCTAATAAAACAGGGTTCGGGGAACATAGAACAGTGGAACATAGAGATTTTAGAACACAGGACCTTGAGGAGACAAGATCCAGAAAGCACAACTCTTTATGAATAAAGGATCTTTAACATACGCCCATGAAAACATGATCTAACGTTCTTAAACAAATAAAGCAGTGATCTAAAAATAAACGATCCAAAAATGTATGGTTCTACGAATTCCAGGGTCCTTGGAGACATAGGTCTTAAGAACGTTAAGTTCTGGAGACATGGTGCTTCTAGAAAGCATTGATCTTTAGGGACAGGACTCTCAGAACACAGAATCCTGGAAACTAGAGGTCATGGAAACAGAACATGGTGAAAGAGGGACTTGGGGAGACCTGAACTGTAGATAGCCGCATCAGTTAGTACTGGATCATTTCAGTTCCTCTGTGCATTTCTTAATTACAGTGGTGGTTCCTTAAACGTGTGAATAAGAACATTCAAGAAACATGAGAAAAACAAACTCTGGAACATAGGACTTTAAAACATAGGACTCTGAGAACATGGGACCCTAAAACATAGGATCCCTGGAACCTAGGGCACTAAGTACTCTGAGAACGTGAGACTTTGGAACATAGGACTTTAAGAACATAGGATTCTGGGTACATATAACATCAAGAATATGGGACTCTGGAATATAGGGCACTAAGAACATAAGACTATAGGAACAGAGGATTTTGGAACAATAAAACTCTGAAACATAGGACCCTGAAAACATATCACCCTGGAACACAGGGCACTAAGAACACAGAGAACTGGAACATAGGACTCTGGAATATAGGATTCTGAGAACAGGGCGCTAAGGTCACTAAGAACATAGGACTCTGGAACGCTGGGCTCTAAGAACATAGAACTTTGAGAACATAGGACTCTGGAATATTGGGCACTAAGAACATAGGGCTCCGAGAACACATGGAACTGGAACATAGGACTCTGGAACATAAGGCCATGAGAAAATATGACTGTGAGACAATGGGGCTTTGGAACATAGGGCACTAAGAAAATAAGACTCTAAGAAAATTAAAACTCTGAAACATAGGACCCTGAAAACATATCACCCTGGAACACAGGGCACTAAGAACACAGAGAACTGGAACATAGGACTCTGGAATATAGGATTCTGAGAACATAGGGCACTGAGAACATAGGAACATGAGAAAATATGACTGACACAAAGGGCTCTGAAACACAGGGAACTGGAACATAGGATTGTGCAATATAGGATTCTGAAAACTGGGCACTCTGAGAACACACGGAACTGGAACATAGGACCATGAGAAAATATGACTTTGAGACCATGTGGCTTTGAAACATAGGACTCTGGAATATATAGCACTAAGAACATAAGACTCTAAGAACATTGGACTCATGGAACACATGGAACTGGAACATAGAGCTCTGAATTAAAGGATTCTAAGAACATAGAACTGAGACCACAGGGCTTTGGAACATAGGACACTGGAATATAGAGCACTAAGAACATAGGACCCTAAAACGTAGGACTCTAAGAACACAGGACTTTGAGAATATAGGATTTTGAGAACATATGACCCTGAAAACTTAGGGCTCTAAGTAGAAAGGGCTCTGGAACATAGGGCACTAAGACATAAGACTTTAAGAACATAGAACCATGAGAGCATAGGACGCTGAAACATAAAACTCTGAGAACATAAGACTGGAACATTAGAACTCTGGAACATAGGACTGTGGAACAGAAGACTAAAAACAGAGACTTTGGGAACATAAGACTCCTGTCCTGGGGTTCCTGTCAGGTTCTGGTAGCTGGAACCATCAGAAAAGTTCCTTCAAACGAAAAACAACAAACATGGCTAGAAATTAACACAACAGTTCTGCTCGCGGTGCTGAAACCTCAATGCTGTATTAATAAAGAGTATAAATAAATGGACATGTTAATAATGTAGCAGGTTTAGAAGCAGGTTTTGTTATTATATTATTGGTGGAATCAGAGGTTCTGTGTGGTTTAGAGTTCAGAACGTGTCCAGTTATTTATTTATTTGATTTAACTCTATGGATTTTTATCCTCTGGTTTCGTATTTTTAGAAGGACTAGGTTAAGAGATGCAGGTTCAGGTGTCACATCATCCACACGGTGCCGAATCGATACGTCCATTACAGTCGTGGCCTCTGAGTGGACGGGGGATTTTTCTTTCCCGGTCCCAGACACTCGGCTGCAGCCTACGTCCTACGTCCTGTGCCCCCCCCCCCCCCCTCCCCTCCAAATGGTTGAATCCTTAGAGCTCTAGTTGCTGGTCTCAACCCAACTCAACACTTTTGGTTTTGGAACAGGGTGTCCAACCAGCTCATGGTCAGGCGTCCCAATACTTTCATTAGTTCCACCAAAAGATGGTGGGTGTTCCACCATCCTTGAAGGGTTTTCAGCTGCAGAATTTGGTCCTCTGGGTCACACTCAAGTGTTTGATGTTTAGTGATAAGCCAAAAGATCAAAGCCACTCCCTTAAGGTGCCACCCAAACGGTTCTGGAGTGCCCGAAGAAACATGTAGTGTATTTCACCTGTGTCAGGTGTGTTTTGATTGGTAGATCTGAGATCTGGTAGATCTTTAGTGTTCCTGTAGTGTTACTATAATGTTACTGTAGTGTTCTTATAGTGTTCCTCTAGTGTTCCAGTAGTGTTCCTATAGTGTTCCTATAATGTTCCTGTACGGTTCCTATAATGTTCCTGTAGTGTTCCTATAGTGTTACTGTAGTGTTCCTGTAGTGTTCCTGTTGTGTTCCTATAGTGTTACTGTAGTGTTCCTATAGTGTTCCTATAGTGTTCCTATAATGTTCCTGTAGTGTTCCTATAGTGTTCCTATAATGTTCCTGTAGTGTTCCTATAGTGTTACTATATTGTTCCTATAGTGTTACTGTAGTGTTCCTGTAGTGTTCCTGTAGTGTTCCTATAGTGTTCCTATAGTGTTCCTATAATGTTCCTGTAGTGTTCCTTTAGTGTTCCTATAATGTTCCTATAGTGTTACTGTAGTGTTCCTGTAGTGTTCCTATAGTGTTACTGTAGTGTTCCTGTAATGTTCCTATAGTGTTCCTATAGTGTTCCTATAGTGTTACTGTAATGTTCCTATAGTGTTCCTATAGTGTTCCTATAGTGTTACTGTAATGTTCCTGTAGTGTTCCTATAATGTTCCTGTACGGTTCCAATAATGTTCCTGTAGTGTTACTATGGTGGTCCTGTAGTGTTACTGTGGTGTTATTATGGTGTTCCTGTAGTGTTCCTATAGTGTTCCTCTAGTGTTCCTCTAGTGTTCCTTTAGTGTTCCTCTAGTGTTCCTGTACAGTTCCTATAATGTTCCTGTAGTGTTCCTGTAGGTTCCTGTACTGTTCCTGTAGTGTTCCTGTAGTGTTCCTCTAGTGTTCCTCTAGTGTTCCTGAACGGTTCCTATAATGTTACTGTAGTGTTACTATAGTGTTACTGTAGTGTTACTATAGTGTTCCTGTAGTGTCGCCGATCAGTTCTCGTTAAGGCGGCGTTTATATCCGGAACGCTGCGAGACCCGGAGCTCCAAGTCCAGAGAGAGCAGAGGCAATTTTTCATCGTTATTAGGTGTGACGTATCCAAAATAGCTGAGCGACCAGAGCGGGCGCGGATAGGGACGGGGTAGAGGGACGGGGGCGAGGGACGGGGGAGAGGTTCCTCCGAAAAACCCATGCAAAACAAAGCAATTCCACCTTAACAGGGTTAAATAGGGGGGCGCACTGTTCCCTCAGTCAGCCCCGGAGTTCCACTCAGGGAGGAGAAGTGAGTATGTCTAGCAGAGATAAATCACCAAATATATGTGGACGGGGCTCCAAAGTGTTGAGTTCTGGTGCTTACAACAATTTGGGGAAGGTCCCTACGTGTTCCGGCGTGACCGTTCCCTTGTGAGCTCCCAGGAACTCCAGTTGCTCTACACAGACCCCTTGTCTTAACCCTTTTGGGATGAAATCCACTCCGACTGTGAGCCAGGCCTTCTCCTCCTGCATCAGTGCCTAACCTCACTGACTCTACTGACTGAATGGGCACAAATTCCCACAATCTTGTAGAAAGACGTCCCAATAGTTCCCAATAGTGTTATCCTTTTGGTGTATTTTATCAGTTTCATTAAAGACAGGGCACAAATTCCCACAGACAGGCTCCACAATCTTAGAGTGGAGTAGTTGAGGCTGTTATTGCTGCAAAAGAAAGGAAGCACTTCATATTGTTGCTCAACCAGCTTGGCGAGGTGTCCACATACTTTTGAACGTGGTGGTGCAGAAATGTCAACTCGAGGACTCCTGCTGACTTCTCTGTGCCCATATAAATAGGGCTGGTCTGACTTAATCTTGTTAGTGCCCATGGCAGGGGTAACTTGCACATCTGTGAAGGCACCATTAATGCTGAAAGGTACTTACAAGTTTTGGAGCAACATGTGCTGCCATCCGAGCAACGTCTTTTTCAGGGACGTCCCTGCTTATTTCAGCGAGACGATGCCAAGCCACCTTCTGCACGTGTTACAACAGCGTGGCTTCGTAGTAAAAGAGTGCGGGTACTAGACCGGCCTGCCTGCAGTCCAGACCTGTCTCCCATTGAAAATGTGTGGCGCATTATGAAGCGCAAAATACGACGACGGAGACCCCGGACTGTTGAGCAACTGAAGTTGTACATCAAGCAAGAATGTGAAAGAATTTCACCTACAAAGCTTCAACAATTAGTGTCCTCAGTTCCCAAACGCTTACTGAGTGTTGTTAAAAGGAAAGCTGATGTAACACAGTGGTAAACATGCACCTGTCCCAACTTCTTTGGAACGTGTTGCAGGCATCAAATTCAAAATGAGTGAATATTTGCAAAAAACAATAAAGTTTGAACATTAAATATCTTGTCTCTGTAGTGTATTCAATTGAATATGGGTTGAAAAGGATTTGCAAATCATCGTATTCTGTTTTTATTTATGTTTTACACATCGTCCCAACTTCATTGGAATTGGGGTTGTATATGAGTGTGTGTGTATGTGTGTGTGTGTGAAACGCTAATTAAAGCCGTTAAGCGTGTTGAGCTGGAATCAGTGTGTCGTGGATCTGAGCCGCTAACAGACGTTCTCCTGCTGATAATTGGCGCTCGGCGGGGTTCCGACCCCATGAACTCCTGATTGACGCGCCATCAAAACACAGAGTCCTGTTTGTTCTCTCGTATTTCCTCTATTTTATTATTTTCTCGGCTTTTCTTTTTCTGAGCTGCAATAAAACCATATCAGCTCTGTGCGTTACAAACCGTGTTTCCAAAAAAGTTGGGACGGAGCAGAATAAGAGTGAAGAGTGTTCTGTACAAGCAGTGATGGATCAGGGATTGACCACCATGTTCCAAACTTCATAATAGAACATTTCACAATGCAAGACCTAATAATTTACCATATTTTACCATCTACTGTACATGATATTGTGGAAAGATTCAGGAAATCCAGGAGAGATCTCAGTGTGTGTTGAATGTGAGTGACCTTGAGAAACTGTCATGCTACTGTGATTAATGTAGCCACATGATCCCGCTTCAGAAAACCGTTGTTACTTAACACAGGCCGCCGCCGCTGCATCAACCTGAAACTCTATTACACACAGAGAAAGTCAGACATCAATTCTTTATCCTGTTATGTGGCCAAAAATATAAAGAAATGCCTCCTTATTACTGAGTTCAGGTCTATATAAAAAAAAACAGTTTGAGGAAGGCCCTTTACTTTAAAGAATGGCCTGAGATATATATTGTAGAGTAATGTTAATGACCTGCACAGATCTACACAGATCACATGACCTGAACTCTCCTGAACCTAATGATTGCAAGCCAGACCTTGCACACGTTCTTCTAACTAACTAGGCACAAGTTCCCACAGTTCCCACAGCATGTCCGACTAGTTTACGGTCCTCAGGGTTCCTCTGGACACCTGGGCGTGTTCGGAGAGTGCTGCTTTGATGTAATTTATTTGATTGATGGAGTCCGAAGCTTCAGACTGCTGCACTCGGACTTTCCGTCGTGCCGGAGATTAATATCGGCGTGTCACTTCTCATCCGTCATCCCGTCGTCTCGCAGCAATTAGTGATAATTAACGCCAGTCCGCCGGTGGAAGAGCTCGGTGTTCGGTCCGCCCTCGTTCTTCTCCTCCGTCTCTGAGTGGAGGTCAGCGTGGACCGGGCACGATCTTCACACACGCGTGTTCAGAAACTGCTTTTATTTAATTGGCTGTAACACGCAAGCACAGTAAACAACAGGCTTTATAAAGGAACGTTTGTGGACCAGAAGTTTGTGGATGCCTGATTGTAAGCTTGATGGATCCATGAGGGCATCTGAGCATCTGAGAGGTGAGCATCTACGCACCATCAAACGACCAACCACAAACCAATGACAGGTAAAGGGCAAGTGTTTAGCGGCGACAGGGTGGTGGGCGCCCAAGACTCGTTGAGCGTGAGAGCAGAGCCCGGTCCGTCTGGTCCGTCTGTGTTTACAGCCGTATTTTGATGGGATTTAGAAGCTGGTATTGTTCTTCACCCACTCCTCCCACACATATATGTGTGTGTGTGTGTGTGTGTGTGTAATCCCGTGAGTGCTGTTAGAGTGTGTTTGTTCTGACTCATCTAAATGTACTTATACCTTCTATAATCCCTGCTGGAGCAGTTGTGCGTACAGTAAGTCGTGTAATAAACGCTTTACTTTGTTGGTAAATGGGTTGCCAGGGTTGCCATGCAGGGCCACCACTTTTAGGTTAGGGCTGCCATGTAAGATTATCCCTCTCAGAGTAGGGTTGCCATGTAGGATCACCCCTCTTAGGATAGGGTTGTCATGTAGGATCACCCCTCTCAGATGGTTCATGGGTTCAGAGTATGGTTGCCATATAGGATCACCCCTCTTAGGATAGGGTTGCCATGTAAGATTATCCCTCTCAGATGGTTCATGGGCTCAGAGTAGGGTTGCCATATAGGTTGCCAAGTAGGATCACCCCTCTTAGGATATGGTTGCCATGTAGGATCATCCCTCTCAAAAGGTTCAGGGGTTCAGAGTAGGGTTGCCATGTAGGATCATCCCTCTTAGGATAGGGTTGCCATGTGGGTCCACCCCTATCAGATGATTCGCAGGCTTGGAGTAGGATTGCCAAATAGGATGGTTACCATATAGGTTGCCATGTAGGATCACCCCTCTTAGGATAGGGTTGCCATGTGGGACCATCCCTCTCAGATGATTCACAGGCTTGGAGTAGGGTTGCCATGTAGGATCAACCCTCTAAGGATAGAGTTGCCATGTAGGATCACCCCTCTCAGATGGTTCATGGGTTCAGAGTAGGGTTGCCATGTAGGATCACCCCTCTGAGAGTAGGGATACCATGTAGGACCAACCCTCTCAGAGTAGGGTTGCCATGTAGGATCACCCCTCTCAGAGTAGGGTTGCCATGTAGGATCACCCCTCTCAGAGTAGGGTTGCCATGTAGGGTCACCCCACTGAGAGTATGGATACCATGTAGGACCAACCCTCTCAGAGTAGGGTTGCCATGTAGAATCACCCCTCTTAGGAATATCACTTATTTATTCATTTATTCATTATTGGTCTGTTTTACCACCGCTTTATCCTGGTCAGGGTCACAGTGGGGAAAGGCAGGAAACATCCCGCCAGTCTATCACAGGGGATGAATTATATCCTGTTTTGTGAGTGGGGGGGGTGGGGGTGATTACTTTTTCACATCACATTATATCCTTTACTCTGGACCCGAACATCTCCAGCCCTGCCGGCTACACAAACGTGTGTGTGTGTGTGTGTGTGTGTGTGTGTGTGTGTGTGTGTGTGTGTGTGTGTGTGTTTAACAGGCATGACCGTACAAGCAGAAATAGAGTTTGACATCAGGACTGCAGTGTTGTGATTGTGTTGCTAGGTGATTCAGCAGTGTGTGTATGTGTGTGTGTGTGTGTGTGTGTGTGTGTGTGTGTGTGTGTGTGTGTGTGGTAATTTAATTTTGGACCCCCCTCCACCCAAGGCTAATGAGTGCTGTCCAAATCCAGCCTAATCCTTAACTCATTCTACAAAGTGGACCTGGTCTCCAGGGTTTAACACACACACACACACACACACACACACACACACACACATGTACAGTGATGGATGAATATGTTACAGTTGATTGATAATTAAGACAGAACAGGTTTATCTGTTCTGGTTCTGGACCTCAGTGGGCAGCTGGCAGAGTGGGTGTGGCAGAGCGACGTGTGATTCCAGACCTGGGTTCAAACCTTACTTTTCAGACAGCTGCTTCACACACACACACACACACACACACACCCCTCATCATCTGTGTGTGTTCCCTTCTGTTCCCTGCTTCACCTCCCAAAAATGTTTTGTTTACTTAGTAGGAGTGGCACCCACATCAACCGAGACCCTGACCAGGAAAATGCGTCCAGCCATGACCTGACAATACTATATTTAAATAGCAGGAACAATATAGGAACACTATAAGAATAGTACAGGAACACTATAGGAACACTACAGGAACATTACAGGAACAATATGGAAACACTATAAGAATCATACAGGAACATTACATTTACATTTTCTGCATTTAGCAGACGCTTTAATCCAAAGCGACTTACAGTATACAGGCTGAGCAATTGAGGGTTAAGGGCCTTGCTCAAGGGCCCAACAGTGGAAACCTGGCAGAGGTGGGGTTTGAACCACCGACCTTCTGCTTACTAGTCCAGTACCATAACCACTAGGCTAAACTGCCCTAGTGGAACACTACAGGAACACTACAGGAACACTACAGGAACATTACAGGAACACTATGGGAACACTATAAGAACACTACAGGAACAATACAGGAACAATATAGTAACAATACGGGAACAATTTAGTAACAATACAAGAACAATATAGTAACACTACGGGAACAATATAGTAACAATACAGGAACAATAGAGTAACAATACGAGAACAATATAGTAACACTACGGGAACAATATAGTAAAAATTCGGGAACAATATAGTAACAATACAGGAACAATATTGTAACAATACGGGAACAATATAGTAACACTACGGGAACAATATAGTAACAATTCGGGAACAATATAGTAACAATACAGGAACACTATAGGAACACTACAGGAACAATATAGTAACAATTCGGGTACAATATAGTAACAATACAGGAACAATATCGTAACAATACGAGAACAATATAGTAACACTACAGGAATAATATAGTAACAATACAGGAACACTATAGGAATACTACAGGAACAACATAGTAACAAATTCGGGAACAATATAGTAACAATTCGGGAGCAATATAGTAACAATACAAGAACAATATAGTAACACTACGGGAACAATATAGTAACAATTCGGAAACAATATAGTAACAATACAAGAACAATATCGTAACAATACGAGAACAATACAGTAACAATACAGGAACACTATAGGAACACTACAGGAACAATATAGTAACAATTCGGGAACAATATAGTAACAATACAGGAACAATATCGTAACAATACGAGAACAATATAGTAACACTACAGGAATAATATAGTAACAATACAGGAACAATATAGTAACACTACAGGAATAATATAGTAACAATACAGGAACAATATAGTAACACTACAGGAACAATATAGTAACAATACAGGAACAATATAGTAACACTACAGGAACACTATAGTAACAATACAGGAAAAATATAGTAACAGTACAGGAACAATATAGTAACACTACAGGAACACTATAGTAACAATACAGGAACAATATAGTAACAGTACAGGAACAATATAGTAACACTACAGGAACACTATAGTAACAATACAGGAAAAATATAGTAACAATAGAGAAACAATATAGTAACAATAGAGGGACAATATAGTAACACTACAGGAACAATATAGTAACAATACAGGAACAATATAGTAACACTACAGGAACACTATAGTAACAATACAGGAACAATATAGTAACAGTACAGGAACACTATAGTAACAATACAGGAACAATATAGTAACACTACAGGAACACTATAGTAACAATACAGGAACAATATAGTAACAGTACAGGAACAATATAGTAACACTACAGGAACACTATAAAAACAATACAGGAAAAATATAGTAACACTACAGGAACAATATAGTAACAATACAGGAACAATATAGTAACACTACAGGAACAATATAGTAACACTACAGGAACAATATAGTAACAATACAGGAAAAATATAGTAACACTACAGGAACAATATAGTAACAATACAGGAACAATATAGTAACAATACAGGAACAATATAGTAACACTACAGGAACAATATAGTAACAATACAGGAAAAATATAGTAACACTACAGGAACAATATAGTAACACTACAGGAACAATATAGTAACAATACAGGAACAATATAGTAACACTACAGGAACAATATAGTAACACTACAGGAACAATATAGTAACAATACAGGAAAAATATAGTAACACTACAGGAACAATATAGTAACACTACAGGAACAATATAGTAACAATACAGGAAAAATATAGTAACAATAGAGAAACAATATAGTAACAATAGAGGGACAATATAGTAACACTACAGGACCAGGAACAATACAGGAACACTGCAGGAACAATATAGTAAAACTACAGGAACAATATAGTAACAATACAGGAACAATATAGTAAAATTACAGGAACAATATAGTAACAATACAGGAACAATATAGTAACAGTACAGGAACAATATAGTAACACTACAGGAACACTATAGTAACAATACAAGAAAAATATAGTAACACTACAGGAACAATATAGTAACACTACAGGAACAATATAGTAACAATACAGGAAAAATATAGTAACAATAGAGAAACAATATAGTAACAATAGAGGGACAATATAGTAACACTACAGGAACAATATAGTAACAATACAGGAACAATATAGTAACAATACAGGAACAATATAGTAACACTACAGGAACAATATAGTAACAATACAGGAACAATATAGTAACACTACAGGAACAATATAGTAACAATACAGGAACAATATAGTAACAATACAAGAACAATATAGTAACACTACAGGAACAATACAGGAACACTGCAGGAACAATATAGTAAAACTACAGGAACAATATACAGTGTATCACAAAAGTGAGTACACCCCTCACATTTCTGCAGATATTTAAGTATATCTTTTCATGGGACAACACTGACAAAATGACACTTTGACACAATGAAAAGTAGTCTGTGTGCAGCTTATATAACAGTGTAAATTTATTCTTCCCTCAAAATAACTCAATTTACAGCCATTAATGTCTAAACCACCGGCAACAAAAGTGAGTACACCCCTAAGAGACTACACCCCTAAATGTCCAAATTGAGCACTGCTTGTCATTTTCCCTCAAAAATGTCATGTGACTTGTTAGTGTTACTAGGTCTCAGGTGTGCATAGGGAGCAGGTGTGTTCAATTTAGTAGTACAGCTCTCACACTCTCTTATACTGGTCACTGAAAGTTCCAACATGGCACCTCATGGCAAAGAACTCTCTGAGGATCTTAAAAGACGAATTGTTGCGCTACATGAAGATGGCCAAGGCTACAAGAAGATTGCCAACACCCTGAAACTGAGCTGCAGCACAGTGGCCAAGATCATCCAGCGTTTTAAAAGAGCAGGGTCCACTCAGAAACGACCTCGCGTTGGTCGTCCAAAGAAGCTGAGTGCACGTGCTCAGCGTCACATCCAACTGCTGTCTTTGAAAGATAGGCGCAGGAGTGCTGTCAGCATTGCTGCAGAGATTGAAAAGGTGGGGGGTCAGCCTGTCAGTGCTCAGACCATACGCCGCACACTACATCAAATTGGTCTGCATGGCTGTCACCCCAGAAGGAAGCCTCTTCTGAAGTCTCTACACAAGAAAGCCCGCAAACAGTTTGCTGAAGACATGTCAACAAAGGACATGGATTACTGGAACCATGTCCTATGGTCTGATGAGACCAAGATTAATTTGTTTGGTTCAGATGGTCTCAAGCATGTGTGGCGGCAATCAGGTGAGGAGTACAAAGATAAGTGTGTCATGCCTACAGTCAAGCATGGTGGTGGGAATGCCATGGTCTGGGGCTGCATGAGTGCAGCAGGTGTTGGGGAGTTACATTTCATTGAGGGACACATGAACTCCAATATGTACTGTGAAATACTGAAGCAGAGCATGATCCCCTCCCTCCGGAAACTGGGTCGCAGGGCAGTGTTCCAGCATGATAATGACCCCAAACACACCTCTAAGACGACCACTGCTTTATTGAAGAGGCTGAGGGTAAAGGTGATGGACTGGCCAAGCATGTCTCCAGACCTAAACCCAATAGAACATCTTTGGGGCATCCTCAAGCGAAAGGTGGAGGAGTGCAAAGTCTCGAATATCCGCCAGCTCCGTGATGTCATCATGGAGGAGTGGAAAAGCATTCCAGTGGCAACCTGTGAAGTTCTGGTAAACTCCATGCCCAGGAGAGTTAAGGCAGTTCTGGGAAATAATGGTGGCCACACAAAATATTGACACTTCAGGAACTTTCACTAAGGGGTGTACTCACTTTTGTTGCCGGTGGTTTAGACATTAATGGCTGTATATTGAGTTATTTTGAGGGAAGAATAAATTTACACTGTTATATAAGCTGCACACAGACTACTTTTCATTGTGTCAAAGTGTCATTTTGTCAGTGTTGTCCCATGAAAAGATATACTTAAATATCTGCAGAAATGTGAGGGGTGTACTCACTTTTGTGATACACTGTAGTAACAATACAGGAACACTACAAGAACAGTACAGGAACATTATAGTAACACTTTAGGAACACTATAGGAACACTATAGTAACACTACAGTAACACTATAGGAACACTATAGTAAAACTAAATGAACAATATAGGAACACTACAGGAACAGTACAGGAACACTATAATAACACTACAGTAACATACAGTATAGAAAAACTATAGTAAGACTACAGGAACACTACAGGAACACTATAGTAACACTACAGGAACGCTATAGGAACACTATAGTAACACTACAGGAACATTATAGTACAGTACAGGAACACTATAGTAACACTACAGTAACACTATAGGAACACTACTTGAACAGTATGGTAAAACTAAAGGAACACTATAGGAACACTATAGAAACACTACAGGAACATTATAGGAACACTACTTGAACACTATAGTAAAATTACAGGAACGCTATAGGAACACTATAGTAACACTACAGTAACACTATAAGAACACTACTTGAACACTATGGTAAAACTAAAGGAACACTATAGGAACATTATAGAAATACTACAGGAACTTTACAGGAACACTACTTGAACACTATAGTAAAATTACAGGAACGCTATAGGAACACTATAGTAACACTACCGTAACACTATAAGAATACTACTTGAACACTATGGTAAAACTAAAGGAACACTATAGGAACACTATAGAAACACTACAGGAACATTATAGGAACACTACTTGAACACTATAGTAAAATTACAGGAACGCTATAGGAACACTAGTAAAAAGACAAGAACACTATAGTAACACTACAAAAACACTATAGTAACACTACAGGAACAATATAGGAACACTACAGGAACACTACAGGAACACTATAGGAACACTACAAAAACACTATAGGAACACTACAAAAACAGTACAGGAACACTAAAGGAACACTATAGTAACACTACAAGAACACTATAGGAACACTACAAAAACACTATAGGAACACTACAGGAACACTACAGGAACACTATAGGAACACTACAAAAACACTATCGGAACACTACAGGAACAGTACAGGAACACTATTGGAACACTATAGTAACACTACAAGAACACAATAGGAACACTATAGAAACACTATAGGAACGCTACAGGAACACTATAGTAACAATACAGGAACAATATAGTAACAATACAGGAACAATATAGTAACAATACAGGAACAATATAGTAAAACTAAAAGAACAATATAGGAACACTACAGGAACAGTACAGGAACATTATAGTAACAGTACAGGAACACTATAGTAAGACTACAGGAACACTATAGGAACACTATAGTAACACTACAGAAATGCTATAGGAACACTATAGTAACACTACAGGAACATTATAGTAACAGTACAGAAACACCATAGTAACATTATAGGAACACTATAGTAAGACTACAGGAACACTACAGGAACGCTATAGTAACACTATTGTAACACTACAGTAACACTATAGGAACACTATAGCAAAACTAAAGGAACACTACAGGAACGCTACAGGAACACTATAGTAACACTATAGTAAAACTAAAAAAACAATATCGGAACACTACAGGAACACTATAGTAAAACTACAGGAACACTATAGTAACACTACAGGAACAATTTAGGAACACTACATGAACACTACAGGAATACTATATGAACACTACAAAAACACTATAGGTACACTATAGTTACACTACAAGAACACTACAATAACACTATAGTAACACTATAGTAACACTATAGTAACACTACAGGAACACTATAGGAACACTACAAAAACACTATAGGAACACTACAGGAACAGTACAGGAACACTACAGGAGCACTATAGTAACACTACAAGAACACTATAGGAACACTATAGTAACACTACAAGAACACTATAGGAATACTATAGTAACACTATAAGAACGCTATAGGAACAATATAGTAACAATACAGGAACAATATAGTAACACTACAGGAACACTATAGTAACACTACAGGAACACTACAAAAACACTATAGTAACACTACAAGAACACTATAGGAACACTATAGTAACACTATAGGAAAACTATAGGAACATTATAGGAATGCTATAGCAACACTACAGGAACACTATAGTAACAATAAAGGAACAATATAGTAACAATACAGGAACAATATACTAACAATACAGGAACAATATAGTAACAATACAGGAACAATATAGTAACACTACAGGAACAATATAGTAACACTACAGGAACAATATAGTAACAATACAGGAACAATATGGTAACACTACAGGAACAATATAGTAACAATACAGGAACAATATAGTAACACTACAGGAACAATATAGTAACAATACAGGAACAATATAGTAACACTACAGGAACAGTACAGGAACACTAAAGGGACTGTACAGTAACACTATAGGAACACTATAGTAAGACTACAGAAACACTACAGTAACGCTATAGGAACACTAAAGTAACACTATAGGAACACTACAGGAACAGTACAGGAACATTATAGTAACAGTACAGGAACACTATAGTAAGACTACAGGAACACTATAGGAACACTATAGTAACACTACAGAAATGCTATAGGAACACTATAGTAACACTACATGAACATTATAGTAACAGTACAGGAACACCATAGTAACACTACAGTAACATTATAGGAACACTATAGTAAGACTACAGGAACACTACAGGAACGCTATAGTAACACTATAGTAACACTACAGTAACACTATAGGAACACTATAGCAAAACTAAAGGAACACTACAGGAACGCTACAGGAACACTATAGTAAAACTACAGGAACACTATAGTAACACTACAGGAACACTATAGTAACACTACAGGAACACTATAGTAAAACTACAGGAACACTATAGTAAAACTACAGGAACACTATAGTAACACTACAGGAACACTATAGTAACACTACAGGAACAATTTAGGAACACTACATGAACACTACAGGAATACTATAGGAACACTACAAAAACACTATAGGTACACTACAAGAACACTACAAGAACACTATAGTAACACTATAGTAACACTACAGGAACACTATAGGAACACTACAAAAACACTATAGGAACACTACAGAAACAGTACAGGAACACTATAGGAGCACTATAGTAACACTACAAGAACACTATAGGAACACTATAGTAACACTACAAGAACACTATAGGAACACTATAGTAACACTACAGGAACACTATAGGAACATTATAGGAATGCTATAGGAACACCACAAGAACAATATAGTAACAATACAGGAACAATATAGTAACACTACAGGAACACTATAGGAACATTATAGGAATGCTATAGGAACACCACAAGAACAATATAGTAACAATACAGGAACACTATAGTAACACTACAGGAACACTACAAAAACACTATAGTAACACTACAAGAACACTATAGGAACACTATAGTAACACTATAGGAACACTATAGGAACATTATAGGAATGCTATAGCAACACTACAGGAACACTATAGTAACAATAAAGGAACAATATAGTAACAATATAGTAACAATAAAGGAACAATATAGTAACAATACAGGAACAATATAGTAACACTACAGGAACAATATAGTAACAATACAGGAACAATATAGTAACAATAAAGGAACAATATAGTAACACTACAGGAACAATATAGTAACACTACAAAAACAATATAGTAACACTTTAGGAACGCTATAGGAACACTACAGGAACACTACAGGAACGCTACAGGAACACTACAGGAACACTATAGTAACACTATAAGAACACTATAGGAACACTATGATGAATAGGTAATAAGTGTAGCACTGTCAGTTTCTATAAGCTAAAAGTGTCCATCCCCAAACTGTTGCCATACGTTTAAAGCTCATAAAAAATTGTATATCATTAATTGTATATACCTGTTATTAATGCGCATGGATAAAACACCTGAACCTAAAATTTGAAAGTACGTCCAGATACTTTTGGCCCTGCAGCGTATTCAGACCAGGTGTGTGAACCAATCAGCACAGAGCAAATAAACACAAAGAGGAAGTTTTGACCAAATATGGAAGTAAGAAATAAGGAGCAGGTGCAGCCAGGCGACAGTAAAGGTGACGGTTAATGAGCACAGGAAGCCACGACCATATAAGGAAGCTGGAAAACAAGCCGAGGCAGATGGGAGTGCAGGGTGAGGGTCAGTGGAGGAACCGAGCCGGATCCAAACACATTCTCTGCTCTGATGAGGTGCAAATCGAACCCTCTTCCAGTGCAGGGGTGGGAGGGGATATGGTTCCATCCCGGGACGGGGCGTCGACCCATCACAGAAATGTGAACCAGGTCTCAGTGGTGGTGGTGGGCTCGTCTAATAAAGTGATGCACTGCATATCAGCTGGGTGATGCTATTCCTACTGTGAAGTATGGTGGTGGGAGCATCGCGCTATAGACCAGTAAGGATGAATGCAAGCAAATAAACCCTCGTCCAGAGTACGAGGAAACCTGTTCACCATTCAAATAAAACTACAGGAACACTACAGGAACACTTCAGGAACAGTGCAGGAACACTGTAGAAACACTACAGGAACACTGTAGGAATACTTTAGAAACAGTGCAGGAACACTATAGGAACATTACAGGAAAAGTACAGGAACACTACAGGAACACTATAGTAACACTACAGGAACACTACAGTAACACTATAGGAACATTACAGGAACACAACAGGAACACTATAGTAACACTACAGTAACACTATAGGAACATTACAGGAACATTACAGGAACACTACAGTTAGACCACACCCTCCAGGTACTGTAGCTCAATTTAACACAGCGGTTTCATGGAGTGTTTTCACTGGGTTCTGTGGCTCATCTGTCACACTGGAGTGTGAGTGTGTGTGTGTGTGAGTGTGTGTGTGTGTGTGTGTGTGTGTGTGTGTGTGAATATCCTAATTAGTGTGGAGTGTTTAATTACACTCCTGTTCTCCAGTCTCCACTTTCCGGCACTTTTTAAGGCCGATACGGTGAAAAAGGAAGCAAACATGACGCGAGCGCTGTTACCATGGCAACACTACAATAAACACTAGCGACGGTGGCTGGATGGTGATGCGGTAATTAAACACTTCATGTTGTGATGGACGGAGTCCCAACATCTGTCAGTTCATGTCAAGTTCCTCATCTGGTACTGCATCTGTACTGTTCATGCACTGTTCTTATAGTTTCCTGTACTGTTCCTATAGTTTCCTGTACTGTTCCTATAGTTTCCTGTACTGTTCCTATTTCTGTAGTGTTACTATAGTGTTCCTGTAGTGTTACTATAGTGTTCCTGTACTGTTACTATAGTGTTCTTGTAGTGTTACTATAGTGTTCCTGTAGTGTTCCTGTAGTGTTCCTATAGTGTTTCTGTAGTGTTACTATAGTGTTCCTGTAGTGTTCCTGTAGTGTTCCTATAGTGTTTCTGTAGTGTTACTATAGTGTTCCTGTAGTGTTCCTGTAGTGTTCCTATAGTGTTCCTGTAGTGTTCCTGTACTGTTACTATAGTGTTCCTGTAGTGTTCCTATAGTGTTCTTGTAGTGTTACTATAGTGTTCATGTACTGTTACTATAGTGTTCCTGTAGTGTTCCTCTAGAGTTCCTATACTGTTCATGTACTGTTACTATAGTGTTCCTGTAGTGTTTCTATAAAGTTCCTGTAGTGTTACTATAGTGTTCCTGTGGTGTTCCTGTATTGTTATTATAGTGTAGTGTTACTATAGTATTCCTGTAGTGTTACTATAGTGTTCCTGTACTGTTACTATAGTGTTCCTGTAGTGTTACTATAGTGTTCCTGTACTAATACTATAGTGTTCCTGTAGTGGTACTATAGTGTTCTTGTAGTGTTACTATAGTGTTCCTGTACTATTACTATAGTGTTCCTGTAGTGTTCCTATAGTGTTCCTGTAGTGGTACTTTAGTGTTGCTGTACTGTTCCTATAGTGTTCCTGTAGTGTTCCTATAGTGTTCCTGTAGTGTTAGTATAGTGTTCCTGTACTGTTACTATAGTGTTCCTGTAGTATTACTATAGTGTTCCTGTAGTGTTCCTATGGTGTTCCTTTACTGTTCCATTACTGTTCCTGTAGTGTTCCTATAGTGTTCCTGTAGTGTTACTATATTGTTCCTGTAGTGTTCCTATAGTGTTCCTGTAGTGTTAGTATAGTGTTCCTGTACTGTTACTATAGTGTTCCTGTAGTATTACTATAGTGTTCCTGTAGTGTTCCTATGGTGTTCCTTTACTGTTCCATTACTGTTCCTGTAGTGTTACTATAGTGTTCCTGTACTATTACTATAGTGTTCCTGTAGTGTTACTATAGTGTTCCTGTAGTGTTCCTATAGTGTTCCTGTAGTGTTACTATATTGTTCCTGTAGTGTTCCTATAGTGTTCCTGTAGTGTTAGTATAGTGTTCCTGTACTGTTACTATAGTGTTCCTGTAGTATTACTATAGTGTTCCTGTAGTGTTCCTATGGTGTTCCTTTACTGTTCCATTACTGTTCCTGTAGTGTTCCTATAGTGTTCCTGTAGTGTTACTATATTGTTCCTGTAGTGTTCCTATAGTGTTCCTGTAGTGTTAGTATAGTGTTCCTGTACTGTTACTATAGTGTTCCTGTAGTATTACTAAAGTGTTCCTGTAGTGTTCCTATGGTGTTCCTTTACTGTTCCATTACTGTTCCTGTAGTGTTACTATAGTGTTCCTGTACTGTTACTGTAGTGTTTCTGTAGTGTTACTATAGTTTTCCTGTAGTGTTCCTATACTGTTCCTTTACTGTTCCTGTACTGTTACTATAGTGTTCCTGTACTGTTTCTATAGTGTTCCTGTAGTGTTCCTGTAGTGTTTTTATAGTGTTCCTGTACTGTTCCTTTACTATTCTTGTAATGTTCCTTTAGTGTTCCTATAGAACCTTTAATTTGTTCTGTTTGGTCATTCATCCTTACCATTCTCCCAGTTCCTGCTGCTAACTGACTGAACAGGCACAAATTCCCATATACACACAAAAACCGGGGTGGCTCTTATAGTCTCAAATAAAAGAAGCACATTATCAAGCATCCATAAACTTTTGGTGTGTCAGAAACATTGATGAATTTCTATGAATCTGTTGTTAGACGTTCAGGTCGTTACTCGAGTGTGAAGTGCTCTTCACCTTTTGTTTTTCCGAGAGGGTCCCCTCATCCTCACCACCTGCTCCGCCCGTTCTCGTCGGTTCTCCTGTTCTAAACCCGTGGAACCCTTGTGTTCCGGCGCCTCGTGTTCCGTTCGGGTTCTGTAGCCTCAGAGATCCGTGTTCTTCATTTATTTCTTTATTGGTCTGAAGCACGGCTGCTGTTACGCTCCATTCCAGAAGAAAGGATTAAGGGTCCTTCAGCTGGCGCTCTTTCAACCGCCGCGCACCGACCGAGGAGCAAAATACGGCGGAGGAGCTAAAGCTGGCAGAACAAATCCGCCCGACTCCATCAGAGGAGCTTTAACATGTCCAAGAGGAGCCAGATATTTACTTCCATTTACCTCAGATCAGAGAGACGGAACTCATCAGAGTGACCACCTCAAATGGACGGAGGAATTTCCATCATGGACTGGCAGTTTATGGTCCTGGGGTTCAAATCAGGACCTTGTAACCAGGCCATGTCAAAACCTCGATTCTGTTGGGGATGGAACGTGCTCGAAGGATTTGCCAGAAGATTCTGGATTGGTGGAAGACCAATGGTTACCTTGTGATAATGGTGAGAACCAGAGGAGCTGGTTGGTTGTATGGAGGAACAAAGCTGAAGAACCTCTAGAGATCATGGTGAAACAAGTAGACTCTATCAAATGTTTAGGAAGTAGAACATCAAATACTACTGAAGTCTAAATGGCAAGGGCATGGTGGTGATGGACATGGTCACTAAGCTACATGGACTGACGAAACCCTTGGTCTGGCCAAGGCTCGCTGGCCGCTGAAGTAAGAGGAAGAGGACGCATTCAGGCTTTTGAAAACCAGCGCATCATGATTACCACTCAGCGTGTGTACGAGTCACAAGTCTTTAAGCTAGAGTCAGAGTCAAGTCACGAGTCTTTAGGCTAGAGTCCGAGTTAAATCACGAGTCTTTAGGCTAGAGTCTGAGTCAAGTCACGAGTCTTTAGGCTAGAGTCCGAGTCAAGTCTTGAGTCTTTAAGTTAGAGTCCGAGTCAAGTCTCAAGTCTTTAGACTAGAGTCCGAGTCAAGTCACAAGTCTTTAGGCTAGAGTCCGAGTCAAGTCACGAAACTTTTGGCTAGAGTCCGAGTCAAGTCACGAGTCTTTGGACTAGAGTCCGAGTCAAGTCACGAGTCTTTAGGCTAGAGTCCGAGTCAAGTCACAAGTCTTTAGGCTAGAGTCCGAGTCAAGTCACGAAACTTTTGGCTAGAGTCCGAGTCAAGTCACGAGTCTTTGGACTAGAGTCCGAGTCAAGTCACGAGTCTTTAGGCTAGAGTCCGAGTCAAGTCACGGGTCTTTAGGCTGGAGTCCGAGTCAAGTCTTGAGTCTTTAAGTTAGAGTCCGAGTCAAGTCACAAGTCTTTAGAATAGAGTCCGAGTCAAGTCAAAAGTCTTTAGGCTAGAGTCCGAGTCAAGTCAAAAGTCTTTAGGCTAGAGTCCGAGTCAAGTCACAAGTCTTTAGAATAGAGTCCGAGTCAAGTCACGAAACTTTTGGCTAGAGTCCGAGTCAAGTCACGAGTCTTTGGACTAGAGTCCGAGTCAAGTCACGAGTCTTTAGGCTAGAGTCCGAGTCAAGTCACGAGTCTTTAGGCTAGAGTCAGAGTCAAGTCACGAGTCTTTAGGCTAGAGTCCGAGTCAAGTCACGAGTCTTTAGGCTAGAGTCAGAGTCAAGTCACGAGTCTTTAGGCTAGAGTCAGAGTCAAGTCACGAGTCTTTAGGCTAGAGTCATGATAGTACTCATGGAAGGACCCAGAGGCTGAGAGAGACCAAGAGTAACTGTCTCAGATCACATTATCAGGGGCTAAAGGGCACTGGAGAAATCTTGGCTGACTCATATGTGCATCCAACCATCACAAAGGCATGACGTGCAGCGACGTTATGTTAGGCCACTTAGACGTAGACTTGTTAGATGTCTTGTTGTGTTACTCTGCAGGTCACTGACTGGTGACTGGACCTTCCGCTTTAGTAACCATTATGTCAGGTTGTTACTGCGGGTTCTCCAGGTCCTGAAACAGTGAAACATCTCCAACCTACCGGGTTCGAATCTTGGTGTGATGGTTTAGCGTTATACCAGATTGAAGGGACCCTCGTCTTCCAAAGAGTTCCACTGGTGACCCATCAAACTGGGTCATCAAGTTTTGGTGGTGTCATAAACTCATGACCTTACCTGAGATAAGGGAGCTTTACAGTTCCCTAGACGTCCATCTGGGTTCTTCTGTGACTCCCTGGATAAGTCATCACCTGGATGCGCTCTTGGAGGGATTTTGGAAGACCAGTCACCTTGAGAAGATCATCTACGTCATCAAGGTGTTTATCCAGTATCCTTTTAATGGTGGTGTCATAAACTCATGACCTTATCTGAGGGAAGGAAGGCCAGCAGTTCCTTAGATGTCCATCTTGGTTCTTTTGTGACTCCCTGGATCATCAGTGCACTCTTGGAGGGATTTTGGAAGACTGGTCACCTTAAGAAGATCATCTACATCATCAAGGTGTTTATCCAGTCTCCTTCTAATGGTGGTGTCATAAACTCATGGAGTTCCGGGTTGTCAGAAGCAACAGAGCTGACAGACATACAAGAAGTCTCGGTCCGAGATCCAGGTCCACGTCTGAAGAGTCGTTCTTGATCAAGGAAATAACGAATGATGGGGCATGGAGACTGCTTTTGGAGTGCAGTTTATAGAGAAGTGCATTTCCACTCCCTCTGCAGGCCAGCATGGGCACAACAGGTGGGCACATGAAATCAATCACAATCAACCTATTAATCTTTATGCCAACATGCGGGAACGGTTGCAACCGTTGGTGCCGTTTTGCGCCAGCCCGGCAGATTTGAGACACAGTCCAGGTTGAAGATGTGGATTTTTTTTCCCCCACACTCCTCCTGCGTCCTCCTTTCTCTCTGGGTGGTAAAGTAAAGGGCATCGGTGTAGAAAATGGCAGGACGCAGAGCGGTAAGTGGAATAATAGAGCGGGCGCGGCGGGTCCGGCGGCGCCGTTACGCTAATGCATCTTTACAGAGCCGAAATAACAGGAGAGGATTTAAAAAGCTTTCAGCGGGCCACGCCGTCCGAGCCCCCACGCCAGTCAGAGTGCCGCGTTCACCTGAAGCGGGTGGCACCGAGGCGGGCGATTACAGCGAAGTGCGCGGATCACGGTTTATACGCCGCTCACGTATAAATCACGATCCGCCCGCCGCTCGGGAAAGGATACGGAAAATATAGATCCTCCGACACCAAGAGGGAAAGTGAAACCTCGGCTCAGGTTCAGCCCGAAAAGATCCTACCAAAAGCACCATCCACGCCCTTCATCAGGGTTCTTTTAAAGGGTAAAATTAGCAAAAGTTTGCACCCCTGGGGTAAAACACACTAGCACACCAGCACTGATATCTCAAGCTCTGTTATCGGCCGCCCGGGCTCTTATACGTTGGGTTGAATGCCGCAGTTACTCTCTCTGCTGGCTGATCGATGGTGCTGCACTCAGACGGAGATCATTTATGACTCTCCGTACACGATACGGGTCTCCGTATGAACCCTGGTGCAGGTGAAAAGAAGTGGTTGATGCTGCACATGTGTCGGAGGGGGCGTGTGTTGGTCA